>NW_024599276.1:0-21123 GCF_004379255.2 Salvia splendens | reverse complement strand
AATTAGGTCATAAAATTAAAATTTGTGATTTTTTGAAATACTGGAAATTACGATGCTATTGGATGCATAAAATAAGAATGGCATTTGTCCTGTAAATTATTGTGGCTTGCTTTATTTGTCATTGTTGTAAAGTGTCAAGTCATTTTTTCTGGTGGTTACCTTCTGCATATGTTTTTCTGTAATCTGCTATTAAGAATCAAAATCCACACGTTAGGAAATCTATTTATTTCTGAGCATGAATAAATTGGTGATCATTAACATGACCTCTATGTTCTCTATCAAGCCACCCAATTCTATGTAAATATATACAGTAAAATGTTACTTCATTCCCTAGTTTTAATAATCTTCCAGAATCAGATCATTCTTCTTTGCTTTGTTTTGAATTGATTTCTAATTCATTGTTAACACTTACAGCATATATGATCTTTGAGAAGTATATACTAATATTTTACTTCCTTCAGGCCCCTGGAAAAAACGATAAAGATTTGCCATCAGATACTACAGTGAGTTCATTTGAATCTTGTTATCCCTTGTTATTATCTCTGGAGATTTCTATTATCCCTTATATTTTGCTTGTCTTGCCCATAATTTATACTCCCTTGTCCCCCCTTAATTGTCACCGTTTTGACTTGGAATGTGGGGCCCATTACCAAAGTAGTAAAAAGTGAGGTGCCAATTAATTGGTGATGGACGAAAAAGGAAATTTGTTCCACTAATGGGGGACGGAGGGAGTATCATTTCCTCTATTATGAACTTTTATGACCATAATTTGAAATTAGCTGGGACTTTTTTTATGCAAATCTTGACTTAATCCTGCTTGAAATCGAACTTCTAAACTTTATCCCTTAAGGTGATATACTTTTGCTTGGACTCAAAAACATTAAAGAAGATTACAAGATAACTTAAGAGAATTCCTAACTTGCTCTCATTTATCAAACTGAAAGTACACTAATTTACTTGGACTCTAAATCAACCGAAACACAATCCTACGCATGGATAGGTTTCGAGTCTGTTAACCAAATGGACTTGCTTTGCTATCTCTTGACCGACTTGTGCATGTGATAACCTTCTCGTCCCTGGAAAGCTGTGATCAGTCTCCTTTCGTCGCCATGGAACTATGGCTCCCTTCTCCCTACTTCTCTCAGCCCTTGCTAGTTGGCGTCTTCCTTCATCGAGCTTGAAGCACTTTTGAAAACAGCAAAACCATGATAACCAACTCAGCTCGCTCTTGTTTAAGTCCGAAGCTAGGATCGTATCAGGGGGTGGGTATAAACTCTACAATATCCGAGGAGAAAGAAAAGACAGTGAAAGTAGAAGGAAGATGGGAAAGGGAGACAAGACTGTTTGTGATTCTGTAACTTGAGATTATTTCATTTTCCCTGAAAGACCAATATGGATACATACACAATGTCCAAAATACAAGAATTATTGATCATAACAAATGATGATGTGCCAGATTTTCTGTTTGCTTTGTTTGGTGAAGAATCTGAAGATGACATAACATAAAATAGCTATGTGTGCTGTAGCCTTGCAAAACTCATACTATAATGCTGTTTTTTCTTCGCCATCCATTTTGTAAATGTGTTTAATTTGTGTCCTGAAATCCAGAATGACTTTTTTTACCATTTATTAATCTAGAAGAGAGATAAAAAATTGTGAAGAGCGGGTGAAGAAGCTTCTAGAGATGACCCCCCCTAGAGGGAAAGAATTCTTCGGAGCATTGAGCATATTTTGGAGCGTGAGAGGAATTGGGTGAGTATCTGTAGCACAGGTTGCATCTGTTTTCCGTTTGACTTCTGAAATTGCTTTTTATGAATGTCTTTGATTATTTATGGCATTTTGTGGTATCAAATTGATCAATACCCCGTCTCTAGGTTTGGTGGAAGCGCGATGGTTGCTCTGCATTTGAAAAACCACCTGTGGAGAAAAAGCTAGCTCAAGATGGAGGTCGGAAGCGGTAATCAACTATTGTTATAATTGTGTGTCTGAATTAGCTTCATTAGGATATATGAGGTCGAAACCTGTCTTTTAGACATCCATGCTTTATGTATCCCACTCCACGAGCTGGTTCGTGAAGTTTTATTTAATACAAGTTGATATAGAGTAAATTTGAGGGGAAAGTATATGCATTTTTGCGCCTGTTACAGAAATGAAGATTGTTACTAACGCGAATGTTGCGAGATTGTTGAGTCAAGTTTTTCTTTGAGAGTGAACTGGTTCAAAAAATAGATAGCAATCATTTGCCCCTTCAGATAACTAGCATAACTAAAACTTCTGATGCTTTTGAGGATCAGTCGGTCAGATTCGTAAGAATGTAGCCAAGATGTACATTGTTATTTATATGTTACTGATATATTATCCCACCCTGACTGTATTTTTTGTTTGGGCATATATATTAGTCGTCCTCGGTGGAGATTGGGAAATAAAGAACTGTCGCAGTTGTGGAAATGGGCTGATCAGAACCCGGTAAAGTTCTCATATCTTTTACACTTGCTTATATTCCTTGATTTATATCAGTTGATTATATACTGAGCGAAGCCTGATAGATATTGTGGTAGTATTTTACACTTTTGTGGTCATCTTATAATTCATTTTTAAATTCTAGCTTCATGTATTTAAACATTGATAGCTATTGCTAAATGCTGATTTTTTAATCTTGCCACTTTTCACATTCTAGAAAGACACAACTTACGAGTATGTGATCCAAAACTGTTTCTTACTATTAGTGATAAATGGTTTATTTCTTCAGAATGCTCTTACAGATCCTCAGCGTGTCCGCACTCCTGCCATCATGGATTACTGGAAACCATTGGCTGAAGATGTGAGTTTATTTAACCTATTTTTTAAAAAATAAGCTCTTGTGCACACTTGTATTTTCCTATCTTATTTTGAAATAACAGATGGACGAATCTGCTGGAATAGAAGAAGAATATCATCACAAAAATAGCCGAGTCAGTTTAACTTCTTCCCTACCTTCGATATTTTTTCCTGGGTTTAGTCTTTCTCTGTGTGAGTTTCATCATTCATCTTTGTCATATCGGCTTGTTCATTCTTATTTACGAGAGCCTGTGCTCTATGTTGCACAATATATGAGCAAATGTATTTGCTTCCAAGATCCGCGTTCAAGTATTCCAACCCCACCAATTTGATGCTTTGAAGAACTCATCTTGTCCGAACTGTACCACTTTTGCTTTTAACATTTCCAAGTATATTGCAGGTATATTGCTGGAAAGGTTTAAGGTTTTCTGCCCGGCAAGATTTGGAAGGGTTTTCAAGAGTCTGTATTTTTTCATAGCTAAGATATTTGTTTAATCATCAGCTACATTAAAGATTAACTCAATTGTTGTATTTTGTAGTTCACTGAACATGGCATTGAAGGGGTTGTTCCCTTGGAACTTTTGCCGCTCGAAGTGCGATCAAAATATCAAGCTAAACCAGGTGATCGAACCAAACGTGCCAAGAAGGATGAGACAAAAGGTTCCACGCAGCAAGTCGAAGACACTCAGGTAATTCACATATCGCCAGAAATCACTTACTACAAAACTCGATATTTGTTCGTGCAAAATGTGCATGCATCTCCAATGAAGGCTCTGTTATCTAACCTTTGGTGCTTGGGGCAGATTGCGACTCCTGCTGGGGGGGCAGAAACGACGGGGAGGGTGCTACAGGTGCGGATGGTGATGGTAGTAGCGTAAGTGGCGAGGGTGATGAACATCAGAAACACAACTCTGATACCGACGGTGGTTTGGAAGCAGGCCAAATTGAAGGAGATACAGGAATGGCTGATGCAGATGCTGATTTGGATGTTGTAGCCTAGCCTAGCCTAGTACTTGCACTAACTCAATCTATCTTAGATTTACTTCATTATGTTTTTTTGGCCAATGTGCATCTTACTAGACACTATTATACATTGGATTACTTGCTAATATTAACATTTTTTTTTGTCTGAATTTATACATTTTCACACAATTTCAATCACTAAAATATAGTTCAGTGATGTAGTTCAGTAAACTACATCACTGAACTATGCAAATATAGTTGCAACTATCATAAGAATAGTGAAAAGATGATAATTTAACTTTTAAACACAATTTTTAAATTCTGTCACAAAAGAAAACACTTCAACTACCTTGAAACAGAGAGAGAGTCCTATAGTTGCATCGATCTATTGCAAACACACATGAAAATTTGTTTTTTTCCAGAATTAAAACTCATACAAGACTAAAAACAAGCTTTGAAATCATCCACGTCAACTGCATTTCTTACATGTCATGAGATGCATGTTTACAACAAATAAATCGCTATCTAGACATGAATGAATAACTTATTCTACACCAGCAATCTCCAAGGCCATCGATAAGGTAGAGTTTTTCTCCATAGCTCTCAGGCTTTCTGCAAATGATAAAAAACAATTAGGTGCCCAACCTTAAAAATCTTCTCATTTGAAGTGTTTTGACGACACAATAGCGCATACCTGCTGCATTGGGAGATATAGTTTGAATTCTGGTGGGAGTTCCTCCTCTGAGTAGAGGCGATCAGAGAAATATATCCTTCTCAGGCGGCAATTGGCATGAACCTGAACTCTCAGAGTCTCAACATAGTTAGTTCCATATGCACGTCGAGTAAGGTCAGTGAGGTTCAGCTGGATTTGGTTCCAGCCCTCATCCAACTTCAAGGGCATGGTGCAAATAAAGGGTTTAACTCTTGTTACGGCCTGAAACAGAGAGGGTCATAGAAAAAATAATCAACACAAGGCATTAAGAAGAATAGCACAAATGGATATACATGTAGTTTATACTCTACAATCAGACTAGCTTGGGCTCGATATAAATCATTAAAGTTCATAGCAAACTATTATGCAAACTCTTTGAGGAGTTAGATTTGGGAGTGGCTTATCTATTTTAATAACAATCGCAAATAACATATATATGTAGAAATATTTTGGATACAAAATTTACTTATGGGAAAACTTACAGACTTGAAAATTAGAAGCTCGAAATCTTCGGCGGACATTTTTATCGTCGAGCACATGAATCTCAAACGTGAAGTACTTCTTCATATTTTTAACAATCATAACCAAGAACGGAAGCTTGATACCAAGCGTTGCAGTTGGATCGGCAGGGCAGGTAATGTACGTGGATTGGACATTCGACCCAACTAATTCGAGGACATTAGATTGTATGTCATCATCTTGCAGTCGCTTGATCTGGCCATTGACAACTGTAATAATTTTTCAATGAAACCGTGTGACTAAAAGGAAAATGCCAGAAGATAAAGTGTACTGTAAACACCACAAACACATGTTTTAGTTTTACTACAGAACATCTGCACATAGATTTATAGCATATAAACCTTGCTACTTCCGTCCATATACACGAGGTAGGTAATGATGTTTCATACTATAAAAATAGGATTTCAAGAAAAATCGTAGAACTATTCACAGATTTACTCATTGTTGCATTCAACAACAAGGCCAATCCTCCATATACCCAGGACCTCAAATATTCTCACTTGTGAAAAGCTCAAAGAGAGCCATAGCTAGAATTCCAAGAGCCCATGCAGAGAAAAAGACGGTATGATTCTAAACACAAATAAAGAGTTAATTTCAGAAAAAATCCACAAACTACCAGCATTAACATACCCTGTGATGTAGAAAAAAATAGCATTAGAAATGACAAATGTAAATGAAGAGAAGACCTACCCTCTTTATCCCATATCTGCAAAGGCTTACTCCTGAGGAATAAAAAACATAAACCCAAAAATACAAATTAAATCAGAAACCACAGATAAAAAAAAACGCAATTTGCTGTTAAGAATATGGTGTCGTGAATAAAAACAATACCCCAGGCTGTAAAGGATCGAAAGGAAACCGGACTGGAATGTGTTCTTAAACATCTCCTCTGGCTCTGCTGCGGAAAAAGAAAACTGCAACAAAATATAACAAAGGGGCAGAGTCAGCGAACCAAAATTGAAACAAGGGAATACCTACTACAGAATTCAGCTCACAGTTCAAACGCAACTTGGATACATTGACACACCAAATACAGTTGGTTAATTTCAATTTCTTGTAATCTCCAATTCCAATTTCTAGGTTTTCGTTATAATTGAATATCTTCGCACTAATTTCTGGAAGAAAGAAAAAACCCTAGCATGTCCCGATAATCAAACCACGCAAAAAACATTGTGTACATACACAACACAAACCGAGGCCATACACGTACCTTGAGAAGAGAGAGAAAGGAGTTGGAGAGAAGTTGATTAACGAGAGGGCATGGAGAGGAGAGGAGAGGAGAGGAGAGGAGAGGAGCTACTTTCTCACGGAAGGATACAAAGTAATTTAATGATTTGATTGTTTTACCCTTTTCGGTTTAACCCTATCAACTAAAATCCTCTCATTCGATTTTTCACATTCATTAAGACCATCCACAATGCCGCCCAGCCGGCCGCCCAGCTGAGCGCCGGCGCTGGGCGGTCGCGGTCTATTGCAGTCGCCCAGCGGGCGAATGGAGAGAGAAACCGCGCAGCGCTGGGCGGTCGCGTGGCGCTGGGCGATCCGCTCAGTGCTATTGCAGCGCCCGGATCGCCCAGCGCACCGCCTAGTGCGAAATTTAAATTTTTTTTTTCGAAACACTATATATACGCGCTTTGCTCGTCATTTTCATTCGCACCACTTGTTTTAACGAGTACTCTCTCTATCTTAATTTCTGTACAAGATCAACAAGGGAAATGGATCTCAACAACGAGCCTAGTTCCGGAAGTAGCGGGTCACAAACTCCGTCGATCCCCGTGGGAAGTGGATGGGGTCAGATGCCCGGGTACTACAACATGTACCCGTGGCAGCAGATGTATTCCGGGATGCCAACGGGGGGGAGTCCGCCGGGGGGGTATCCGGCGATACCTGGGTGATTGTACTTTTTTTAATGTATGGGGTCAGATGCCCGGGTACTTTTCATTCGCACCACTTGTTTTAATGAGTACTCTCTCTATCTTAAATTAATGTATTTTTTTTAATCTATTGTACTTTTTAAAATTTTAATATTATTATTAAACTTTCCCGTATATGTCTCGTAAATTAAATTTCGTATATTATGTGATTGTTAATTATTTCATTTTGTATATATTTGTTAATAGTGATGTGGATATTATGTGGCTAGGCTATGACTGGGCTAATGCTGGGCTATTTGTTTGTTTTGATGATGTGGCAGAAGGATTTCGAGTGCTGATGATGTGGTAGTGGCTAGGCTATGGCTGGGCTATTACTGGGCTATTCCTATTATGGATGGTCTAAATTCCTTTTATAAATCATAAAATAGTTCGTCTAAATTTAAGAAAACACATTTTTCCTCCACATTCCCAATCACGTTACATTATGTTTATGGTCATAATTTGAAATAATATTTATATAAATTATTTATTTTGCACTGATTAAACGAGTGGGGTAATTCTAATTGGATTATATATTTTTTTCTTTTTCATATTCTACTTAAATAGTCCCTATATCCGGTATAAATGTCTCATTTTTCCTTTTCCATTTGGTTATCATTAAATATCTTATTTTACTTTTACTATTTTTAGTTAAAATAAAGTTAATATGATACTACGAGAGGTCGTATCTGCACGTCCTGCGAGTTGCCGAGAGGGGAGGATCGTTCACGGAGGTTTTCTCTGTCGATCCCACCGACTGCTAGGGTTTTCGTGAGGAAAGAAAATAACACGTAGGAAATATAGGGCAAATTCATGTATATTGATTGTGTTTCTCAATGCACGAAATCCCTTTTTTATATTAACTAAGGACCCTAGGTTTGGTTCGACTCGATCAATTCCGAAAAGAACCAACAAGAATATCCGAAACGACATTGCTTGGAACATTTTAGCTTTGGAAATTCCATGAAAAGGTTTTTACCTTTCAAGATGGAATTGTCTTGTCTCTAGTAAGTGTCGTTTGACACTTAGTGAGATTAAGAATGATGAGACTAGTTTCAGAGATAGATGTCTCATATATGCTATGATGTGTACTAACTTTGATATTAGTTGTGTTTATGCATATCAAGTGTATATCATATTAAACATGGCAAAAGACTTTGATTGAGGTAATGAATATACCATAGTACTTGAGAAAGACTAATCGCTATATTCTAGTTTACCAGTCACTCATGTAATGTCCTTGGGGTTACACTGACTAAGTCTTATGACTAATCAGTGATCGGGTAAGTCATCCTCATTATATGTGTTTACATTAGGAATATATTCCTAGTAGCTTTGATCGTAAGTTTGAGTATGCCTATGAGTATTTTTACTCTAGCAAAGGCTAACTTAAGGGACACACGAGATCATGAGCTAAGCAATCACATAGAGAGATGAAATTAATTAAAGATCAAGTGCGCAACAAAGACATAGTGGAGGAAAAGATATGATCAGAGAACAACCAAGCAGATTTTTTTCACAGAAAATGCCTTTGTGGCAACATGCTTCAAACATGATGTGAAATGAATGGTAGTTCGATATATCTAGCTCCAATACCTGCTTTGTGTATAAGTGGGAGAGTTTTTGGCTTTGACAGTGGGTATACTCGAAAGCATGTTTTGAGTATAAGTGGGAGATTGTTAGGTTTAGTATACTGAAAAGCATGTTTCGAGCGAGTTCGCGCAAGTTCGCGTGAATAGAATCTTGCTTGTATACGGAAAAAACTCAACAATCCACTTTTGACCCGATTCAGTATTATTCGAGCAGTTTGCACGAATAGAATCGCTATATTATTACATTGTGTTTGCTTGTGTGTTTATAAGATGTTTTATAAACATTTAAATGCATAAGAAGTAAACAAAGTCTAAGTCTTTTGTTTAGTAGATCGGTTGTGGGCGTCGTCCACTTTAAGGTAACACGGTCGGTTATATCCAATGCTTTGCAAAAGAAAAAGAAGAATTTCACAACCCAGATAGGCTTAGACTACCTATCGCGAAAGGTTGCAATGTCAGTCCGATTATTTCTAAGCCTTATTGAAATAAGATGACGTTGGTGTGGTATAGCACTGAATGGATCTAACAGCAAGACGTGTCTTTATGCTATCTACTGAAAGACTAGGTCTTGATAAAATACTATTTCTTAATCTACATACGTTAGCATTGAGCATACGATATTGATTATGCACTACTTTGACTTATCAAAAGGTGCGGGTTTTTCGCAACCCAAGAATCTTGATATATTGGGTAGTGGTGATTAATATCTAGCGGTGCTAGGATTGCTATTATGTTGAATCGTGCGCGAGGTGAGTCACGTTTGATAATGTCCTCACGAGGAGCTTGAACAAGGTTTTTATTATTCGGAAACTGGCCAGTTGGAATTTGATTATTCCATGAATAATAAATAAGTGTTTCTTGCCAAGTCCACTCTTGGAATTAATAAGATGTTAATTAATTAATTCCATAGCAGACTTTAATTAATTAATGGACATTTATATCTTAAGAGCGGGAAATAAATAATAAACAAAATGGAAACCCGGATTACTTGTAATTTCTGATTTGGATGGGGAGGTCAATATTACGTTTGTAGTGACTGCTCGTAATATTCCAATATAAGTTTGTATTAAATTGTGGTTCAATTTAATTAGTAAAAAGCTAATTGGGGGAGCCCATATCCAAAACCTTCCTTAGATCCCTGACTGGACCCAATATGTAACTATTATAAATAGGGGACCCAATATGTAACTATTATAAAGGAGACAGAAAACACACTTAATTGTTTTCAAAATTTTCGTCCACTCCTATATTCCATAGGGGACGATTTTTCTTCAGCTCCTCCTCCGTGAGGAATTTATGTCTTCTTTATTCGAGTCATAGTATTTCGATAAGATCAGCCCACACTGATTTCGGAATACAGTTCGGGAACCAATCAGAAGATCCGTGGTCTAGTATTGAAGATCATCGTGGAGAAGGCGCGAGCAATCGACGATTCTTTGGAGAATCAAATCGGTAACTCTAAACTGTAGAATTCATGTTTTAGGATTTATATTCTTTAAGCATGAATTATTTGCGTTCTAGCATGCAATTCTGTGTTAACATGTGAATAGATTAATCACATAATCTGTCAAATAGATCCTACGTCTGATTTATTTGTTTTGTACAAGTCTTCCGCTGTGCAAGGGGCTCCAAACCCCAACATATTTGGTGTAGTATTTCCTTATCCTTAGGTTCTGCTTATTTTAGGAATTTAGGTTTTAGATTCAGAAGGAAAAGAAATTTGAGTTCAATTGGAGTGGTTCTACTATACGCCTAAATTCCAATTATCATTTAACATGCTGTCTACAAGGTTTAGGCAGTAGCTTGTGAGAATAGTATCATATGGTGTTGCTACTGTCATTGATGTGAGGAGTCTATTGAAATCCTGAGTTCTCGGCTATCATTTAACATGCAAGTATGGTGTTATGGGGATTACCTCTTGTGACTGTGATGAAACGGGGCTGCCTAGTTGTTTCTCACACAATGCTCCACTTTCTTCTCTATATACGGCTGGGATTTGCAGTGTATGTGGTAGAGAGAACTTGGTGCATATGGAGGGGTTTTTCTTATAGGCCAAGTGTGTGCCTATGAGGGAATTATATGGGCCGATTCCCTTGTTCTCATGCACTGTACATCTCTGGTCCTTGATCCCATTGCAGCCTTCCATTTTGGTGCTACTTTGCTCACTAACTCCGTCTTGTTACTACATGAAAACCTAGTACTTGGCTAATGAATGAAACTTGTTTGTTGTGGCAGGTGCACAATGAGAGTGTAGGGTGGTTAATTGCAGCTCTACAGAGTAGGTGCAGCTGTTAGGGATAGTGTTGCAGGGCTGACCTTGCCATTCTTAGGCAAGGCTCATTTTCTCTCTTGAAAAGGTAGTGTTGCCATTTCCTCTTATGTGTAGGCAGTTGATTACCTTCGTACCTTGTGTGTTTTTAGCTTGATTTGTTTGTATTCTGCAGGACATAAGACTGACCACCTTCGGCTGCTACCTTCGAGATTGGGCCGCGGTCCGGGCCTAAAGAAGGGGCCCATAGCTTGGCATTCCTAAAATTGTAATAGGATAGTTCTTTTCCAAGTTTTCTTCTTTCTATTCCCAAAACAAGGATGAAGTATTTTTAAGAGTTATAATGTATCGCTTTCGAGCACCTTTAGTTCGAAAAGAACAAATATCGTTGTTCCCTTTTCTCTACGTTTGTTTTCTATATCTTTTCTTATTCAATAAATTGTATTTAATTTTAATTGTTCATTTTCATACTCTTTCGGTTTGTGAACTAGTAATATCAAGCCTCGATAAGACAATGAGTTCCTTTTAAACAACGAGATTAGGGAGTGGTAAATCTTTATTCCAAAAATAACACCACTAAAGGGCGTTTTAAACGAGCGGCTATTACAATGACTTAAATTATCAGATTGCATAAAAGACTATTTTTGTTACATTAAATGCATGTTATTTTGCATTTTAGTCTATAATGCAAAATAAAGTACATTTAATGCAACATAAACTGTCCTTTATGCAATCTGAGATATTTCTTTTGTGTCATCATTTCTTGCTGAATTATGTTGTTATGTTGCATCTACGTGCCACATGGCAATATGTGGTTGGAAGGATGTTGTGACTCTAAGGATGAAAGGAAACTAGTGCTCCCTAGTGACATAGGCATATGTATATAAAATTGATTTTAATATTGTTGGTTATTGTTATATATGTTGGTTAAAGAATATGTTTGATCTTTGGGATGTGGAATTAAAGGTAAGGTTTATATGCACTGAGTTGTAAATCACTAATATTTTTCAGGAGTAAGACAGTGATGTATTAGTTGACGTGAGTTACACGTATATTAAGGATCGGCGGCTGACGCATTTCAGAAACCTTCTCCTCCTCATCATTTTTTTGCATGTAGATAAATGTATAGTATATAGAGTCTTGAGAGGGTCCTACAACTTTTAAGATTGTTTTGAAATATGTACTTGATAAATGTTGGATTTTTGAAATTATATAATATGTGTGTTTTATTTACTTGACGTATGGATTATTTATTTTAAAATTTGAATTTATTTACTATAAGTAGTTACGTCAGATAGGGTTGAGTGAGACAAAAATGGCAAACGATATAACCTCTGGTGTAGCTCGACTAGCAGTTGCCGGATATTCTTAAGCTCCATATTGACGCATCACTAGAGGGAGGATCAATACTTGCTTTTGGTGGTGGTCTCATTGGTAACACTACATGAACTTGGTGGTATGGTTTTGTTGTCAATATTGGAGTGTGTTCTATTTTTACTATCGAAATTTGGTACTTTTTCATGGGCTACAGTTGGCAAAGAATATGAGTATTCGAAAGTTGGAGGTGGAGAGTGATAGTTTCACTGGTGTGTCCATGATTGAGGAGAACTTTAAAGTGATCATCAATTGCAGATCTATAGTACAGAAAGTGCAGAGCTTGTTACATGAGTTTGACTCAGTGATGCTCCGTCACGTGCACATGGAAGGAAATTTTGTTGCTGACTTTCTGTCACATTACGGGTTTTTTCTTCTTTTGTACTAGACAAGAGATATCATTCCTCGTTTGTACTGGATTTTTTTTTTGTTCCGGGTTTAGGAGAGACGCATGACCCTCATGCGTCTCATTTTAATGAGACGCATGACGATTATGCGTCTTTTATAGAGACGCATGGGGGTCATGCGGCTCTATTTTTTTCCGTTTTATTTTAACGACGCATGAGGGTCATGCGTCTTAGGGAGAGACGCATCTCCCTCATGCGTCTTTTATATTTTTTAAATTTCACGGACGACGCATGAGCATCATATTTCGAATTAAAGCAGCTGCGAAGGCAGTAGCCTCCTCATTCACGCAAACAGAAAGAGAGACGACGAACTTGGCGATTTTTCCTTTGTGATTCGGCGTAGAAGACGATTTCCACTCGTGTTCCGGTAAGTTTTGTTCAATCCTTCAACCTTCCTTCCTTAATTGTTGTTAATTTGCATAGTTTGTTTAGATTTCCCCTAATGTTTGTAAATTAGGGTTTATAACAAATAGCTCTATTTTGGTCGATTTTTTTATTGTTTAGTTAATTGTAATGGATTTTAGTGGGTAAATTCATTGTATTGTATATTATTGGTATGTTTGAGATGATTGGTGTTGTGATTTTGGTTGTAATTTGGTTAAAATAAGTGAAGACTAACCGGAACAAAAAAATAAGATTAGGTGTGTACAAGTGAATTATCAGGCCTTCTAAAAACTGTTCTATAACCTAACACATTGCACTTGCAACCCTCTATCACTTGTTGTTCTCTTGTTATATTATGTTATTTGTACATGCCATTGTGAGTTTGTAATTGTTGTTTTGTGAATATGTACTTAGATTAGATGGAGACTTCAAGTTCTAGTGGACATTTATTGTATGGACCCGAAGACCCGTCCGTCTTAAATATGCAAAAAAATCACATTTCAAATAAACTCATGAAAGAGGGAACAACCCAAGTATTTAAAGTCCGAAGGATTGAAAGTAAGACTTGGGACGTCGAAATTCATGAGAATGTTAGATATTGGCTTGACGTCTTTGGTTTCAAAGGCGTGATCGATTGTGGGAGGCCCATGAAGGTCGACAATGAGCTGATCACGGCGTTGATTGAGCGTTGGAGGCCGGAGACACACACTTTCCATCTACCGATCGGTGAGACGACGATCACCTTGGAAGATGTGCAAGCCATTTGGGGCTTGAGGGCGGATGGTCACGTTTTCACAGGGCGTGACTATCATGACAACTTTTCAGATTGGACCAGCAAGTGCCGCGATCTGTTGGGATAGATACCAGATACTTCCACAGAGACAAAGCAAGGCGGTTTGCTGATGACCGCGCTGATCAACCAGACAAGGATGCCTGTGGGTGATGACCTACCTACGTACGTATACATCCAAAGGACACGTATCCATGCCCTAATTTTATTAGGATGTCTCATTCTACCGGACACAACGGGGTGTAAGGTGCCATTTATGTGGTTGAATGGGCTTGGGGATCCGGAAGAGGTGAAGAATATTAGTTGGGGAAGTGCGGCATTGGCGTACCTTTATCATTATCTGTGCGAGGCTTCCATGGATAAGAGAAAAGATTTGGGCGGGCCTATGATCCTTCTGCAGATATGGGCGTGGGAAAGAATGCCCACATTGAGGCCTGCGTTCATAGGACCAGTTGTGCACGAGCCATATACACCATGTGGCGCCAGGTATATATCTAAATATTTATTTATTAATGCGTATTGGGTTATTTTCTTACATCAATTTTATATATAGGTGGAAGGAACAACGCAGATAGGAAATGCTCCTAGACACTCGGTTGAGCATTACCGTGACCAAATATCTCTGATTAGACCTGGCGAGGTGAATATTATTTCGGTTTAGACTTCATTTATGAACTTATTATGAAATTAATTTGGCATTTGCATTGCTGTTTTGTAGTTTATTTGGACGCCATATGCACCTTACATACTGCCTGACTACTGCAATGATGTGACTGGATGCTCTTTGTGCGAAACCTACTTGGTATGTTGGGCCTATGTCGAGGCCCATGAGCCTGGAAGAGTGTGCCGACAGTTCAATCGGTATCAGGATATACCTCAGTATGTAGACAGGATGCTAAGGAACGCCGATCATTTGGGCAAAAATAATCGGCGTGGTAAGAAGGGCAACAACTGGGCAAACACGCATCAGTTCTACATTAGGGAGTGGGACATGATGTACGAAAGGTTCCAAGCTGCCGAATACGCCGCACCGATGTCCATGAATATTCCCATGAACCCGGGGTATATGGCGTGGTATAACAGGATTACCGTGACGTACATGACTCAGCCTAGGACACGGGCCACTGCTGGGATGACCGAGTCGGCTGCTTCAATGAGACTATTTGTAAGTTTGTTATATTAAACTATAAGGTTTCATGTGATATAGATTGTTTAGTATTGATATGTGTATCATTTTTTTGTCTAGGTTGAGGGTTTTCAGCAGGTTTTCCATTTAACTACGGAAGACGAAATGGACCCACGAGTGCACCAGATTCGAGAACATCAGGATGTGGTCATGCCTTATGAACCAGAAGTAGTTCCACGGTGTCGTGGAGTGCCTGGTGTTCGGACTGGGGGACACGGCTATACAAAGCAGTTTAGGATGTCCCAGCCGTTGCCCGATTATGTAGTTACACGTCATGCGTCGTTTAAAAAAATGAAAAAAATTAAAGACGCATGATCCTCATGCGTCTCTATAAAAGACGCATAATTTTCATGCGTCTTCTAGAAAGACGCATGAAGGTCATGCGTCTCTCAAAGGGTGATTTTACAAAGTTTGCGTATTCCAGACAATTCGCCCAACCGAGCGAATTTATTTTTTAAAACGCTCGGTCGGGCGTTTTTGTGCGAGTTTTATGAAACATGTCAAAAATCAGTTAATACAAAATGGAACAAAGTCTTCAATTCATACCAAAAGCATAAAAAACTCAATATTAAAATTGTGAGTCACTACAAAACTCAATACACAGAATTTGTAACATGTTTTTTGTCCAACACTGTCTTCACGAAATTAGAATATAGAATCACCCGACCGGGCGAACTCTCTGGGGAGGATCCTACATAACACGACCGACTGTGCAATTTCTACGGTCATGCCCCTCTATGCCGCAATTCCTGCACCTGCGGGGAGCTCTCGGTTCATCTTCCTCGCGGACATCCATTTAATTAGGAATCCTCCTTGTCCTGCCTCGTCCGCGCTTTCGAGGAAGCAGCTGCTCAGGGGTGATACGCAATTTCCATCCAGGATTTGCCCAATAGTCTTCGTGTCTTGGTGCTTGAAATGAGACACCATAGTACTGTGCTTCCCACGTAGCTTTGTGGTTGTGTTTATCAATGAGTTCAAACATGGAGTTACCTCGATCTCTGGCAACGGTGCACGCATGGGAACAAGGAACTCTCCACATCTGCCACTTCCCACAACTGCACTTTGAATCCATGAACTCGACGTCTTGTCTATTATTGCCCTTTGCCTGTCCCTTTTCAACACGTGGACGACTTTGAATTTGGTAATGACCTATTTCTCGGTCAAGTACTGAACAGTAATGCATTTGCCCCTTCGTATCATTCGCAGCAAGTTTGTCCCTCGCCCACGGGGTCAACCGGCCTTCGGTATGTTGTATTTCTATCTTTCTATCTGCCCACCATTCCACTGTTCTCCAAAATATCAGATCAACCAAAGCTCTAATTGGCAGCTCTCTTATACCTCTCAACACGTTGTTGTAGCTCTCTGACATGTTTGTTGAGGGCACCCCCCATCTCAGTTCATCATCGTAACAAAGAGACCAATTCTCTTTTTTGGCTTTGTTGAGCTCGTGTATCGCAACAAGACTTTCCTCCCGTAGTGCACGTCGTCTCCGCATGTACTTGCGTACTTGAGTTGTGACACCCAATGCCCATATCATGCCTTTCGCTTTAGCGCCATTACCCTTAAGTTTTGTCAATATATTTTTCCTCACATGGATCAAACAAAATTTATGGTGACATATCGGCGGCTTTTTCCATTCATCAGAACGCATAGCCTTAAGGATTCCTTTATGCCTATCCGAAATGATGCACACCTCCCTTTCGTACCTCACCACATGAATTCTGACATGATCCAAAAACCACTCCCAGCTGTCGCCAGTTTCTTCATCAACAACAGCATATGCAATAGGCAGACATTTCTTGTTAGCATCAACACCACAAGCAACAAGCAGCTTACCTTTAAATCTTCCTCGAAGGTGAGTCCCGTCTATTGTTAAAACTGGTTGGCACTCCTGGAAAGCATGTATAGCAGGCCCAAGTGCCCAGAACACGTAATAGAAGACTTTAGTACGGCCCTGGCTCAACAACTCGTTATGCCTCCACTCAACGATTGTGCCTGGATTCCTATACTACAGTTCAAGCATGTAGCTTGGCAAATCCCTAAATGACTCCTCCCGTCCACCAAATACAATCTCTAAAGCCCTTCTCCGTGCATACCATGCCTTCTTATAACTGATTACCACATGAAATTTGTCATGAACAAAATTTCTTACGGCTGCGGCACTGAACTCGGCATTTTTTAGCAACTGATGGCGAATACACAAAGCAATCATTGGTGATGAAAAGTTAGCATGTCCTCTATCATTACGATGGCCTTCAAAACTATGGCGTCCCCGCCACTTCCTAATCTCCCACATATCATCATGGGCTATGTGTGTAACAGAAACTTCCCACCGACATTCATTCGCTTTTTCAGCGTCGGTCTCGCTGATAATAGCCGTCCCATCTTCTGTCCTCCCTGCTGGATATTTGCACACGGCATGCCACCTTCTTAATTTGCTCTCAACCACCCTAAATTGCCGGTGTTGCCTCAGACTCCACATAGTAATAGCAGTCTTCACATGCAGCTTGCTATCAAATTTTGTTCCCCCATTAATCCGATATGGGTGATTTTCATCCCAGTATATGGTACTGCGTTCATTACCAACTTCAGGTGCCTCAGAAGGACCACTCGGGAGTTTGCAAAAATAGTTCTACCCAGTATGAACGTATTCTGGAAGTGGTTGTTCACCTTGCACGACGGGTTTATACACTACCTCCTCATCACTAGAGTCAGCACCAGAATCATCACTTAAAATATCATCAGACGATGATGACGACAATTCTGGATCATCAAGGTCTCCTCGTACAACATGAACATCAGCATGCTCTTGTACATTCTCTTGAGTATTCAATCCAACATCAGCAGCATCTGCAACATCTGTTTGCTCATTCATACCGCAATCAATGCTCAAAGGTTCAAACCTCGTAGATGATCCAACACCATGATCAACAATTGGTGGAATGAAGGCATTTCGAACAGACGAATACTCAACAAATAATTCAATATGCCGAGTAGAATTTAGAGCCGCATTGAACATATAAAACACACTTTCATCACTGTCAACCCCAGTACATACATAACTCGTACCGGTACCCAAGAAACAATGCCTCCAAGATATTTCGATGAAGTGTTGGTTTGAATCTATTCTTATCTTAGCACATATCATTGCAATTAATTCAGATAATGAAACACATGAATCCAATACGATGGAAGCTCTCGCACGAGGAGGATCATAACAAATGCCCACTTGAGGAAGTTGATATATTCTACCACCCCAATATAAACTCACGAATACTTGCATGATTTCTGCAAAATATATATACAAACCAACAACAATTAAAGATAATTTTTTTTCAATAAACCCTAATTTAGTAAGTTTACAATAAATTTGTCAAAAACCCTAATAATATGCAAATAAACAACAAATAAGGGAGCAATGTTGAAAGATTGAAGGAAACTTACCGAAATATGAAGGGAATCGCCACGAAATCGCCAAAAATCGCCAAGTTTGTCTTCCTCTTTTTCTCTCGCGGATTCTGCCTATTCTGCCTGGGGCACTGATTTAAGCAAGTTAGAGACGCATGAGCCTCATGCGTCTCTCCCTAAGACGCATGACGCTCATGCGTCGTCCGTGAAATTTAAAAAGTATAAAAGACGCATGAGGGAGATGCGTCTCTTCGTAAGACGCATGACCCTCATGCGTCGTTAAAAAAAACAAAAAAAAGAGACGCATGCCCCTCATGCGTCTTTATGAAAGACGCATAATCGTCATGCATCTCATTAAAAGGAGACGCATGAGGGTCATGCGTCTCTCCCAAATCCGGAACAAAAAAAAGTCCAATACAAACGAGGAATGATAACTCTATTCTAGAACAAAAATAGAAAAAACCCGTCACATTACTCATACAACTTTCATAAAGGTGTCCATGCTTTAGAGTCCCCCTCCCTTGTGTCATAGTATTTGGTTGATGCATGATGGTTTAAGTGTTTCTTACGTTCGTTAATTTGTAATGGACTATGCCCGCTTTTTTTTAAAAAAAAAGAGAGGAGGAATTCCCTTCAATTTCAAATCGCCTAGTCTTTATATTAATCCTATACTAACTATATAAATTAAACATAATTAACGAAATAAACCACAACCACGAGTGAGAGCTTGCTCATATTTTAATTGGTGATACTCATTCTTTTTATCACTTCATACTTATCCGACCATAAACATAAACTTTATGACACGTGATTAAATTTGAATGAGAGATTTCATCTTTTTATTCCTTCTTGTAAGGCATTAATTTGTAAATGGCCAAACCTATTGCTTTGCATAGAAAATGTAGCACATGAAATTGCCTTCATGCCTTAAACGTTTAATTACTACAAATGCAATACTTTGCCATGTGGCGAGTAAAGCTTCACGTTGAAGCGCTTTTTACAAATTAATTATTCCAAAGTCACGTGTCCCAGCACATGCGCGCCTAGATATATTCAACCAATAATCTTGTAGTTTTGATGGAGCTTCCTCGTCCACTACTTCACCCTTGCGGTAGGTCCCACTCAATTCTCAGCCACAAATGCCAATATATGAGTAGACACGTTTTCCCCGACCTCCCCAAATTGCCCCCCACATCTTTCTATGTGTTTGTAATCACTCCTCACCCTTTGGCAATATTGCATCATAGAGTATTTATTTTTTGTTGTTATTCATTCTTTGGATTAAAATTATCTAATATAGATAGAGCATCCAAATTGAGCAATAACAAATTATTTTTAATCCTTCATTTTCTCAAATTATAATAATAAACAGTAATAATAATATGTAAATTTTGATGAAGATATTAAAATGACCATATTATTAGAATATAATGACCTTTATAATTTTTTTATTTTTAAAGAAATTAAGTGGAGAGTGGGTCAAAAATTATGGTTGAATATAAATTGTATGGTTACATTAATGCTGCTCTATCACTACCCGATAAATTGATCACAAAGAAAAATATCCAATTAATTTCATCAAAGTTAGTAGTATTTCCTTTAATTTATAGATATTGCTCCACATCATATTATCCTTAAATATATCAACTTCATTACTATTTATATTATTCGATCCAACATTTCTTCATTTATACTAGACACACATTTGTTTTGAAAATTAGGTATCGTTACTTTCTTCTTATTTCTCTTCAGAGTATCTCGTACTCTTTTCTTTCGCTTAAAAATCATGGTGTGAAGCTTATGAATAGTTAAAGAAAAGATATGGGGAGAGATACGGTTGTGGATTCAGCAATGTGCAAGTACTCGTGAAACATAACCAAAATTTGCCCAATAGCAAGCTATCGGATTGCAGATGTATACTTTTGCACTATTGTAAGACTCTGCCAACGTGTGGAGTCTGGTCGTTCTTGAAAGTACTCGTCATGGGTGCTAAGTAGTTGCGATTCGCAAAAATAACTCTCGGCTCATATGGAAATGACGTCAAAAGTATTCCTCTCCCCCGTGGTTGCTCGAAAAAATAATCCCGAATGAACATTTGGACACTACAAAAACTTAGTTTTTAAGGACATAAAAATTGAGACGCACTTACTTGCGTTAGAAATGTTAAAAAACAAGATTTTAGGATACAAAAAAAAACGTTCCTAAATGAAGGGCAAATTACTTAATCTTTTGTTTTTTTAGGACGCTTTCATTTACGTTCTCTAATTTTAGTTGGGACACTAACGATAAAGACACTTTTTAAAATGTTTAGAAACATTTTAAAAATCTTTATAACGCCGCTCCAAAATTTTAGTTGTGATATGTTTAGAAACAAATTAACGTTCTTAATTGCATTAAAATATTCTTAATATTTTTTGTTGTGGGACAACTTCCTCCGGATCACGATGGATATAGCATTGGGTTTTTGTGCAGGAGATGGAGGAGCGACAAGGTTGTTATAATCTCTTTATAACGCCGCTCCGCTAAGGCAATCAACTGAGCTATTTCTCATTGTTACTTATACTTGAATCGATAATGGAATTATAGAAAAAATAGTGTGACAGGTAGTTTTTTTGGTGTAAAAATTATGTAATGAATAAGCTATTTATAGATGATTTTGGAATAAATTGGAGGATAAAAAAACAAAAAATTGATGAATGGCGATGTAGCGGTTATATTTTGGAAAAATGAGAATTTGTAATTAATTTCAGTTTTTTTTAAACATCAAAAACACCGCTCGACCCCTTCTC
>NW_024599275.1:0-16958 GCF_004379255.2 Salvia splendens | reverse complement strand
GAGATTAAGACCATCCACAACGCTCTCGCGCCGCACGCGTCTCGTCTCGGAGAGACGAGACCCCGCGAGACGCATTGCAGCGGCCGTCTCGTCTCCAGCTCGCGACCGGCTCGTCGCGTAGCTCGTCTCGGAGAGACACGAGACGAGCTGTCTCGCCACGCGCCCGAGACCGTGGCGCGTCCCCATGCGTGCGTGACGCCCACTCGCTGGCCGCGAGTGGGCGTCGTCACTGATGACGCATAATTCATTTTTTTTAAAAAAAAATCGATTTTTAATAAAAAAAAATTTTTTTTTTTCAAACGGTAATATTACCGTTAAATATTTATTTTCATTTTTTAAATTTTTAATTTTTTACTCTATAAATAATTCTATTCCATACTCATTTCAAACACAAACACACATCTATTCCTCTCAAATCCTCTCTATCACTCCAATTTCCATCTTCAATCAACTCAAACAAATTGATCCTTTTGAGCAAATGCGTCAATTAATGGAACAATCACTCGAAGAAGATCGACGACGAGAGGCGGAGGAAGCCGCACCACCCCACGACGCTCCCGGAAGTACATCAATCGGAACCGGGAGGAAGCCGCCGCACGGTTAGTACGCGACTACTTCTGCGATAACCCGATTTGGGAGATACCTATTTCCGTCGCCGTTTCCGCATGCGGAAACCGCTATTTCTCCACATAGCGAATACTTTGGCGGCCAGGGAGGAGTTCTTCCGAGAAGGGTTCGACGCGGTCGGTCGTCCCAGCCACACGACGCTGCAGAAATGTACTGCAGCCATCCGGCAGCTTGCGACTGGACAAACGGCCGACATATTCGACGAAATACCTGCACATCGGAGACAGTACTGGGCGCTTGTGCTTGTCAACTTCTGCAGAGGCGTCCGGGCAGCCTTCAGTGACGAATTTCTCCGGAGGCCAACCACGGAGGATTGTCAGTTCCTCCTCAACCTGCACGAACAAGTGCACGGATTCCCCGGGATGCTTGGCAGTGTCGATTGCATGCACTGGCAATGGAAGAATTGCCCGGTGGCTTGGAGGGGTTCCTACACGAGCGGCCACAAAGGCACCCACCCAACCGTTTGTACTCGAGGCCGTTGCCGACTACCGACTTTGGATCTGGCACGCGTACTTCGGGGTCCTTGGCTCGAACAACGACGTAAACGTGCTCCAACAGTCCGACCTCTTTACCGAAGTTTTGGATGGTAAAGCGCCGGCCATCAACTTCGTCGCCAACAACCGACGGTATAAAATGGGGTACTATCTCGCCGACGGCATCTACCCGAAGTGGTCGACCTTCGTGAAGACGTGCGGCAGGCCAGCGAACCCAAAGCAGGCTCTTTTGCGCAGAAGCAGGAGGCTGCGCGCAAGGATGTGGAGAGGGCGTTCGGGGTTCTCCAAGCGCGCTTCAACATCATCAAAGCCCCGGCTCGTTCGTGGTTCATGGAGAGCATGGTCGACATCATGTATACGTGCATAATCTTGCACAACATGATTGTCCGAGACGAAGGACCCGATGCCGGAAATTGGTTCGACCCCGAATCCCCCGGAAGCTCAACTGCAAGTAGTCCGCCGCGAAGTGGAGCGCATCCATCTATACAAGAACGGTTGGCTATTCGGGCAAGGACGACGCGACTCTAGCGCCCACACCCAACTCCAAGAGGATCTAATTGAGCACATTTGGGAAAACTTTGGCGGAGAATATTAAATTATGTCATTTTTATTTTTAGAATTTTAATTATGTCTTCGCTTTTTTAATGTTAAGTTGTAATATTGTTTTAATTTTAATAAAGTGTGTTTGTTTAAATTGAATTGCGTTTTAAAAAAAATTATAAATTAAATTGAATGAATAGTAATTAAGAGACGGTATAGAGACGGTTAAGAGACGGAGCGTTGCAGCCTCCGTCTCTTAGTTAAGAGATGGAGGAAAAAAGGACAGTGGGGCCCTCAAATAGTGCTCAAATAGTAGTTAAGAGACGGTTTAAGAGACGGTATAGAGACAGCGTTGTGGATGGCCTAACAACTTTTCAAATTGAACTTGGAATATTAAAGTAAGGCGGCCGTACGCCACAGTAATATTTGACTAGTGTTTCACACGTGTGAGATTCACTCGTGCACGAGTTTAACTTCACGAATCTGTTTCCCTAATTATTCCACAAATTGATAAGTGCTTTTAAAAAAAAAAAAGTATTCCACAAATTAAACTTAAAATCAAATGCATAGTGAACAGGCCGAACCAAACTTGAACTGCAAACTAGACGTCGGATAACGGTTACTCATTCGGTTACAAGATACAAAACACTTTTTTGTCACGGAATTTAAGGAATTGAAATTTTAAAATTTTAAAATCGAAAAAATAAAATATGAGAGAGAGAAAAGTAGAGAAGTAAATAGAGAATAATGTAGGTGGAGAACGAAGTACTAATAGAAATGATATTTTTAATTAAAAAGGAAAATGACTCACTTACAACGGAATATCTGAAAAGAAATATAACTCGCTTATCTTGAAACGGATGTATTATTACACAAAACTTTCAATTGGAATATATGAAAATATCAATAATTTACTGTTGCTACAAACAATTGAGATATCAGTCGCATACATTTATATATAGAAAAAAAAGTGTATGATATTGAGGAGAGGTTTCTTAACGAATGGGGAATGAATTGCTTTACTTGTACTCAATTCTTATTTAACAGCCATCCTTATTTATTTCGCATTGGATTTGTTCTTGCATGTTGACTCACATGCATATGTCCCTTTCCTTTCTGGGCCCCACTTGTCTTTTCAGCATATTCAACTTTTTTTAATATTCTTCCATTCACAGAAAATGTACAGTACATTTTAAAATACGTATGGATCTTGTATGGATCTTAATTACTACCCTAACTTGACAATACTGTACATTCTATTTCTTATTTCTATTCAATTGGTACAAAGGCTCTACATACACACGCACAATTATAGTACTACTAGTGAATTATATCAGGGCACCCGACGCGGCGCGCCACCATCCCGTGTTTCGTCGCGGAGGGACGGAACGCTCGCGCGACGCGTTGCGGCACATCGTCCCGTCCCGCGACCCGTGCATGCGAGACACGGGACGGGCTGTCGCGCCACGGCCCCTGCGCAATGCGTGACGCCCCACTCGCCGGCCCGCGAGTGGTGTCGTCACGCTGACGCAATAAATCAATTTTTTATAAAAAAAATCAAATTAAAAAAAATACTTTTATTTATAAAAATTATTTTATATTTAAAAATAATTTTTACAAATAAATGAATACAAGAAATTCGTAATAGCCCATATATATTTGATGGGCTTGAGAATTTATGAAATCATTCTTGGTTGTTTTTCTTTTATAGAGACATCCTTGAATGTTTTATGTTTCACTTTCGATGTGAGACAAATTCATTCTTGGTTGTTTCTCTTTTATAGAGACATCCTTGAATGTTTTACGTGTTACTTTCTATGTGGGACAAACTCATTCTTGGTTGTTTCTCTTTTATAGAGATATCCTTGAATGTTTTATGTCTCACTTTCGATGTGGGACAAACTCATTCTTTGTTATTTCTCTTTTATAGAGACATCCTTAAATGTTTTATGTTTCACTTTCAATGTGGACAAAATCATTCTTGGTTGTTTCTCTTTTATAGAGGACAAAATCATTATTGGTTGTTTATCTTTATAGAGACATCCTTGAATGTTTTATGTCTCACTTTCGATGTGGGACAAACTCATTCTTGTTGTTTCTCTTTTATAGAGACATCCTTGAATGATTTTGTCCCACATCGAAAGTGAAACATAAAAACATTCAAGGATGTCTCTATAAAATTGTATTTTAAATTATGTCATTTTTATTTTTTAGGATTTTAATTGTGTCTTTTTTATTTTTTGAATTTTAAGTTGTATTTTTATTTTATGTTATAATGTTATTTTAATTTTAATGAAGTGTGTTTGTTTTAATTGAATTGGGTTGGAAATAAAAATAAAAAATGAAATTGAATGAATAGTAATTTAATGGACGGTTTAAGGAACGGAGCGTTGCAGGTTTCGTCCCTTAGTTAAGGGATGGAGTAAAAAGTACAGCGGAGCCCTCAAATAGTAGTTTAATGGACGGTGGGGGGACAACATAGTGGATGTTCTCAATTGGTTAAGAGAAAAATTTCTATTTACATCCATCTTTTAAAAATAATAATTTTGATATGATTTGAGAGAGACTATAATTTTCTAATATAAAAATTGCATATTTTTAAAAGATTGACCAAAATGTATATACTTGTTATTTTAAAAATGAATTATATAAATGTCATCTGGACTTTGAGGTTTGCATGTAAATGTTCCGTGAAACTTAAAAATATTATGGATAATCTGTAGACCGAGGTAATCTCATCTATGATATTTTTCTACTATTTGTAGTGACTTTTTATAATGTTAAACTTAAAAGAAAGAGAGAAAGATGATTTTTTTAGAAGGTGTTATAACTTCTTTGAGAGAGAAAGATGATATTTGAGATAAAGTGATTAAAAAATTAAAGTAAAAAAATATTATTTTATGAAAAATATTATACCCAGTACTAAGATATAGATACCCCAATTTTATATTCCATGGCTTGAGGGCATTTTTAGAGGATGAATGGAGTAATAATTTCGATCTAAATCAATTGAAATTAAGTTTTGACGTAAATTTTTGTGATCAGACTCCACCACTTCCCTTCACTTAAGTATAAAATACTACAATAATTCCGATTGAAATGAACTTGGCTTGCAATTTTTTTCGCATGAGTTTTCTTTCAGTCACATCAGATTTTGGGGAAATTTAACCAGGGTATTTAAGTCATGACACAATATTTTCACAAAATTTGCATTTTATATACTTCACAAGCCCATCAGCAATAAAGAAAGGCGAACACTATTTTACAGCCGCAATTATGTGGGCCCTACACTCCCATTTCTGATCTATATATATTTCTTGCATTTCTGATCTAAAGAAAGCGAACGCTCCCTTAAGTTGAACAAGTAAATTAGAACTCCACAAACAATGAAAAGATAACAATCTGAGTGTATGGCTGTCATCTTTGCAGAGGTAGTCACATGAGGGAGAGCCAATTTGGACCCCAAATATAGAAAAGTCAGTCATGTTTGGATATTATGATGCAACAATATTGAAAATTTGTTGAATCACATTGTGTAAAAATGTCATTTCCCTTTGTATATAGTGTTGCAGATAGCTTAAGTAAAGTGGTACTGCCTTCTGTGTGTCTAATTCTCACATGGAAAAATGATAAAGTTTTGTTTATTTTGTAAGAAAAAGTCAAAGAAGTATTGCTGCTTTGCTTATCTGAACTGAATATACTTTTTGAGTTGCAAGTTAAACATGTTTCAATAGGAGGGTCAACTTTGGTTTCTTGCTTTGAAGTTTTATGAAGTGGTAATCTTGCTTTTTTTATTTTGTCATGTTATAATAATCTCAATGCTTTTGATTTGTATGAATGTTGGGAGTTATCATTTTAGTGTTATATAGACTTATATTGATGTTTTAGTTATCTTTTTAATCTCGATATTTTTATATATTTTATATAATATTATATTGTTGATGTGATAAGATAAAGATGTAAATGGATAATGAAGTGCAACCATAAGGGTAAATGAAGCACCGTTGTTTATCATCTTGTTAGAAAATAGAGAAAAGACTTAGCAATTAAAAAAAGATAACACAATATATTATATACACATGATATTCATTAAAATGATTATAACATTTATAGTAGATTATTGAAGGATAACTTCTTAGATTTTTCTACCGGAGATGATAAGAACAAAAACCTATCTAAAACCCACTAAGAGCATCTCCAATGGCGGACGTCCGGTCGGACGTCGCGACGGGCGACCGGGACGTCCGCCATTGTGGCGTTTAGGGTCGGATACGGACGTCCCGTGAGGACGTCGGTGTCCTCGGACGTCGGCGCGACGGGCGGGCGGACGTCCGCCATTGTGGCGTCCAGTCGGACGTCCGGTCGGACGTCCCGTTTTTTAAATTTTTTTTTGGCGGATGGGATATACCCAAACTGGCCCGTCTTTGTGAAGTCAATCAAGCATCCGCTCGGACAAAAAAGACATACTTTGCGAGCCGTCAGGAAGCAGCGCGCAAGGATGTGGAGCGGGCATTTGGTGTGCTCCAGAGTCGGTGGGCGGTTGTGAAGGGTCCTGCACGGCAGTGGTATATTCCCAACATCGGCGATATCATGTACGCATGTATCATAATGCACAACATGATTGTCGAAAATGAAGCTGCGGAACTGACTCATTGGACCAACGAAGATGATACGGTGCAGGTCCAAGTCACGGCGTGGTCACCGCGAATGTGAATATGGGGTACCTCATGGAGAGGTCGCGCGACTGCGTGCATTTGCCGACATGCGGCAAACAGATGCCCATGTTCGACTTCAACAGGATATCATCGAAGAGGTTTGGACTCGGAGGGGTTGACGTGATAATGTATGAAGTTTTTTTTTATTAGTATGCAATTTTTTTTCGAATCATGTATGTTTTTTCCGATGAAGTTGTTAATTTTTTCGATAAAGTTGTTAATTTTTCCCGTAATTTTTTCGAATAATGTATGAGGTTTGGACTCGGAGGGGTTGACGTCAAATTTTATTTCCGTAAATGTAATTGTTTTATTTGTAAATGTATGATTTTTTTTTATTGCGGGATGTCCTAGTGGGAAGGGCGGACATAGGAGGGATGTCCTAGTGACGTGGCAGTGGGATGGAAGTCCTAGTGACGTGGCAGGAGGTGTTTTGGAATGTCCTAGTGGATGTCCTAGTGGGATGTCCGCCAACTGGAGATGCTCTAATAAGTTGCTTACATTATTTTTACGTACATGGTATGAATGAACAATTTTATTTTATTATATTGGTATATGATTGGACTTATTAGTAGCTCATGTATTGTTCTGCGGCATATCAATAACTTTTACTACAAATTTCTTAATAAGTTATTTCATGTGTGATGTGTTGTATCAATTTTAATTAATATACATAGTAATGGATGTTTTTGACAAACTACTTTGTAAACCTAAGTATAGTGTCATGATCTTTAAAAAAACATAATGGTGCCACACAAAAATGATTGGTGTCACTATTTACCCACTTGGAATACTTATAATCTCTCGTAACACCACTTATCCAGCCACCAATATTTACTACAACCACAACCACAACCACAGCCACATTCTACAGAAAAAACTGAATTCCTTCTTGCTCACAAGTCACAACAAAGTAGTACTACTACTGATTTAACGAAATTATTGCGCTTTTTATTAGACAAAAATTTCCACAAAATCAGCAAGTTTTCGTAGTCATTGCCAAGTAGAATATCAATATTTAAATATTTGTTGCCACTAATAAGTTATTCATTTTATCAAATCCGATCAAATTAAAAGTAGATTTGGTAAGATAGATAATTATCTAGGGATTGAAATTATACGAAACTCAATCTTTAATTATCAATCAAGGGCTCCAACAATGTTAGCAAAAATATTGACGTGAGTCGCTAGTTTATTTCCCCACAAATATATTTGAAAGTGAAATGGATTCAAGAAATAAACGAGAAGGGGGCCGAAGAGAGAGACGCTTCAGCCAAAAGCAAGCAAAAACTAATGCACAAATATCGACAAAAATAAATAAATAAATAAAAAAAGAAAAACAATGTACAACAGCTAAGCCTAACGCACTGCTCTCTCTTCTCAACTTCGCCCTTTCCCATTTTTCGATCTCCGTGTCAAGCAAGCATCTACTCTCCTTCCCTCCCTTAACCCATGGGCAATAACCAAACCCCAACTCAATAAATCCCCCATTTTCTTGCCTTCTAATCTTCTTCCTCACCCACTTTATCCTCGAATTGATTCTCCTCGATGTGTTGAGTTTGCGGGAGCACCATCACTCCACTTTACCCTTTTTTTTCTTCTCTTTCTATTCTACCTGCGGGAAATGGGACAGGAGGTGGCGGTTGTGGCCACGGCTGCCGGAGCAGCGCCGTCTCCGACCTCTCTGGCGCCGGGGTTCAGGTTCCACCCCACCGATGAGGAGCTCGTCAGGTACTACCTCAGGAGGAAAGCTTGCGGGAAGCCGTTCCGGTTCGAAGCTGTTATTGAGATCGATGTCTACAAATCTGAGCCCTGGGAGCTAGCTGGTATGTCGTAAATGCTAATTTTTTAAAATTCGTAGCCTTCTTCTTTATAATTTGTTGCTTTGTATGTGAAATTATTTATATGTTTGGTTGATTGTTGAAGAGGTTTGGTGGAGTATCTTTTATGTAGCGTTGTGGTGGCGCAGCTTCTTTTCTTCTTCCTCTTTAAAAAAAATTAATTAGATCGATTTTTTGTTACTGGTTTAGCTTGTGGAGTATGTGTGTATGTAAATTTCAGTTTTGATTTGCTGATACGGTTGTGTGATTTCGCTGATTATTTTGTTGAAGATTTTGGAGTTTGAATATTGTATTTTTAAGGAAGATTTTGGAGTTTGAATACTGTTGAAGCAAGTAAGCTATGAAGTGAAGTGCAAGAAAACTATAAAAAGTTGTATGAACTTTGAAAAGGCTGTGGTTGAATTCAAGAGAAGGAGATTAATGTGGATCTGTTTGTTTCAAAACTTGATTGTTGATTTTCTTCAATTGGTGATCCTAACTATGTTGTGTTGTTCATGAGCTATCACTGATTGATGTGTTTTTTTTTTTGCTTTGGATAAGATTACTCGTCTCTGAAGACTAGAGATCTCGAGTGGTACTTCTTCAGCCCCGTGGATAGGAAGTACGGGAACGGGTCTCGGCTGAATCGTGCCACGGGTAAAGGGTATTGGAAGGCGACTGGAAAGGATAGAGCGGTGCGCCATAAGAGTCTAACCATAGGTATGAAGAAGACGTTGGTGTTCCATAGCGGGCGGGCGCCTGATGGAAAGCGGACCAACTGGGTGATGCACGAGTATAGGCTCTGCGATTCAGAACTGGAACGGGCTGGAGTGACACAGGTGTGCTAGTTATATGTATGATTTAGCCTATGAATCTCTCTACTTGCAAAGTTGTGGAATCTTGAGATTGATTCTGATTTGTTGCTTTGTGGGGAAAGGATGCGTTTGTGCTGTGTAGAATCTTCCAAAAGAGCGGCCTAGGACCCCCAATGGGGACCGGTATGCCCCTTTTGTCGAAGAAGAATGGGATGAAGATGCAGTGGTGGTGGTGCCTGGGGGAGATACCGAAGATGATGTGGCGAATGGTGATGATGCACGAGTCGAGTGTACTGATCTCGATCAGGTGTGTTTTGCTTGTGGTTGTTTGCTGTCTGCTTCCATATTTCGCATTTCATCACCACTGGCGTGATTGGTTCCGTAGTTAAATGCTCGATCTTTAAAGGAACAAGTATATTTTGACTTAGCCATATACTCAATTTGATAATTGCATTTGATCTAATGTGTTACTGCAGAAAGATGCAATTATTTAGTTCAAGGCTTTTGTGTCTTCCCAAAATTGAAATAGTTTACAAGTCATGAAACTGATTTTCTTCTTGATACAATAAAAAACGCGCTATTTCTTCCCTTTTCGACTAATAAACCTGTAGAAAACGCCTAAGAATTGTTTATTTCTAAGCGCGCTAAATGTTTAGTTTACGTAGATTTCTTGTATTGTACGGCTTCTAGCTCTTTTGATTGCTCGTGGATTAAGCTATTCATAGTCTTCTTGCATAATGGATCAAAACTTGTTTATCATTACTATTTATCGAGTTGAGTTGTGATGAGCTTGCTAAGCCTCGAATGTGTTGACAGGACACTCCGCCTCTAACGATGGCTCCTCCCCAGACTGAGAACACGACTGGGATGCAGTCTCTTCCGTTTTTGTGCAAGAGGGAGAGATCAGAAGAAGACCCCGAGCCACTCTCTTTAGCTCAGAGCAAACGGGGGAAGCCTGACGAGAATCCCAACTCGAGCCACGCTAATGGATCCGAAGATTCCACCACGACCAGCCAGGATCCTTGTACAATGATGATGACGACAAATTTTACCTCCGGACTACTGGACTTTCCTCTATTCGAGCCCAAAGATAGCCAACAGCCCGCGAGCACACTAGCATTCGACTCCTCCAACCTAGAGAAGTCGGTGCCACCTGGGTACCTGAAATTTATTAGCAACCTAGAGAACGAGATTCTGAACGTCTCCATGGAGCGGGAGACCTTGAAGATTGAGGTGATGAGAGCCCAAGCAATGATCAACATTCTTCAATCACGGGTCGAGCTAGTGACCAAAGAAAACGAGGAGCTACGGAGACGTGCCTAGGCAGCATCGACATGTAATTTTCTTTGTTGGGGCCGGATTCCATCTCCATTGTATCAGAACTGAATTCTGTGTTCTGTTCTAGATGGGAGAGATGAGTAGTGGCTGTAGAGAGAGATTTTGCCTCTGTATTATGTACTGTGAACTCTCCTAGTTTGGTGTGGACGACCTATGAATCTGTCGAAAATTCTCCTCCCTTATCGGACCGTCTTTGTTTCAATAAATGATGATCGTTGTTCACAGCTTCTGTTTTTCCCAATGTTTAAAAACCGAACCGGAAGCGAACCGGCGAAGCTACTGGCTCACGATTCAACTGGTCGGACCGTTTTAATGTAGCATATATAATTAAATATATATTTTATAAATATATCAAATTTATTATATAATAAAATGTAGTTTTGATCAAATTCATATATTATTTTTATATAATTTAGTGAAAAATAAAATATTATTAAACTTAATTGAAGATAAGTATAATTAAATTTTAGAGGAATATAAATATAAATAATATAAATATATACCTAATATATTAAAAATTATATTTAATTAAATATATATATGACAATATTGAAATTTAGTGTAATAAATTAGTACTATTAAAGTTGATTAAATAATAAATTTAATTAACATATTTTATTTACAATTAATTATAATGAATTAATCATTTAAAAAATAATAACTAATCATAGAATGAATGAAAATTTATTCCTTGATTACAAGAATAATTAAATTATTGTTATACCACAACAATTGAAGTGGTGGAGTGGTAATGGAGTTGGACTTATATACATGAGGTCTAGAATGAATTATCATTTTGAAAAAAAGTTGAAAATGTCAAAAAACCGGACGCTTTCTTCCATCCAAAAACCAAAAAGTCGAATTTGCGTTACCAACTAGAATGAATTATCATTTTTGAAAAAAAGTTGAAAATGTCAAAAACCGGACGCTTCTCTTCCATCCAAAAAGTTGAATTTGCGTTACCAACTAGAATGAATTATCATTATTGATTTTTTTAACAAAAAATGATAATTTAAGGGGCTGAACAGAGATAATAATAATGGTACATCAATTTCGATAAGTTCTAATATTTCTATAAACTTGAAAATTTACAAAATCATAAATGATTTAAGTTATTTTCAATAATTCCTAATGATATGTTATATTTGATATTTAATTCCCGTACTACTATTTTATGTGTTTGTTTATTTCTTGTAACATTCAGAAAGTTATTTTCGCATTTAGTATCCAGGAGATTCGATTTCCATTAGTATCGGTATTATTCATTGATCGTACTGAAGTAAAATCCTATTAGAGATATTAAAATCGATAGTAACAATTAAAGCCAGTTGTAGAAATATGATTGTTAATCAATTAGGTTAGGTTCGTGCTCATAATTTTCACATTGAATATCCAACCTCATAAAAACAAGTTTCCTAATTATGATCCAAATATTTTTAAAATACATAAATTGTGAATGATAACTTCTCATTTTAATTTATACTAGCATAATAAACACTTTCAAAGAAGTTCCAACATTTGAAAATGTGACATAACATAATCATGTGTTTTTTCCATGATAAAAAAAAAACATTTGAAAAACTAAAAACTGTTGTTTATAAACCCGAATAAAATTCGGATCCTCAACGGCGACCCGTACCCGAAAGAAACTCAAGCGGCGCTGCCGTCAGCTAAACCCGAATAAAAATCGGATCATCGAGATTTTTCCATTAATATATATACTTTATGAGCATCTTCTTCATCGCCTATTCAAGTAGAGACTCCTTTTACATTATATATAGCTCACGCATCCTTCATTCCAACCCCAATTCTCAACCCTAAAGTCTTGGCCAATTGACGACTTTTTTAATGGAGATCGCCGTGAAGAAGAATTCCTTCAATACGCTGGAGCCGGGATTCCGTTTCCACCCCACCGACGAGGAATTGGTGCGCTACTATCTGCGCCGGAAGGTCTGCGGCAGAGGCTTCCGTATCTCTGATATCGATATCTACAAGGCCGAGCCTTGGGATCTTCCCAGTACGCGCTTCTCCCATTTCTCTTTCATTCCTCGTCTCTACTTGAATTTTCGTTTGGGATGATTGAATTTAGAGTCGTAGATTCATTTCACGTCACTGGGCTTCCTTTTCCTCGACGAAGAGTCCTAATTTTTTTTTAGAAGATTTCTACTGATTTTTCTGCTCACTAGGATTTGATTTCCAGTTGATGCGTTTTATACTTAGGTATTGTTGGACTAATCGCCGTTGCATTTTGATCTGAATCGCAGATCGTGTTGTTTCAATTTTGATATCGAATTTCAGTTGTTCTTGTCAATCTCAAATTTCTTGAAGGGCTTATTTGATACAGCTATTAACATTAGGTGCTAAAGATGGATTTATGATTTTTATTGTGGACACTAGTCATGTTGGTTAAATTTGTCTGTGTATAAATTCAAGCCTTATAGTAGTAATCTTTGGCGCCTGTAGGCTTCTCAAAGCTGAAGACTAGAGATCTGGAATGGTATTTCTTCAGCGTGCTGGATAGGAAATATGGTAATGGAGCAAGGACTAACAGAGCCACTGAAAAAGGATACTGGAAGACTACTGGGAAGGACAGGGCTGTCTACCACAGAGGGCAGATTGTTGGGATGAAGAAGACTCTTGTATATCATATTGGACGTGCTCCGAAGGGACAGAGAACCAACTGGGTTATGCACGAGTACAGACTCACTGACTTGGAGTTGGAGAGAGCTGGCATTCATCAGGTAGGATCTCACATATTTACATCATACAATTTTCACTGAACAATGGTGAATGAAATAAAATAATCGGGGTAATGGTTTGGACTTTGGAGAGTGAACATGCATACTGGGAAACATGGTGGTGTAATTTATGCACTAAAGTGTTGTATTTTTATCAGGTTTATATTATCCATTTTACCATCACTAAGCATAGCTATAGGATCACACACATTCCTGTCTATATTGAAAAGTCTATTGGTCACGAGTGATTCACCTGGTGTGAATATTTGTAATAATTTTCATGATCTTAGAACCGTTGACCTTTTATTTGCTGACGGAATGTACTTTGGTGGAAAAGGATGCATTTGTGCTCTGCCGTGTCTTCCAGAAGAGTGGCTCTGGCCAAAGAATGGTGAGCAGTACGGAGCACCATTTGTGGAAGAGGAATGGCTGGGTGATGACTCAGACTTGATTCCAAAAGCAGAGGCTGCAGAGGAGGTTGACTTGGGGATGATGCTTATTTGGACGGCGATGATCTTGAGCAGGTTTGTACACGCCGCTGATATTTTGTCAAATTTGTTACCTCAGATTCTGCCTGATGAAAAAATGTGTATAAAAGAATGGATCTATGAGGGGATAAATGATGTATTTTTTGGGATTTACTGGATTTGAAACTTAGAACGGTCAAGAACCATATGAATTTTATATAATTTGCCTTGGAACTTGGCCATCAGCAGTTACCTTAACAATCTTGGGGAGTTGGGGTAGCATTCTTGGGAAAAAATGCAGATGAAAAATGTCCATGAAGGAACTTAACAATCTCTTTTAGATTATGTTGTAAATGATGTGGTCGAAGTGTAATGTAGGATTTTCTAGTGAGATTATTCCTGGTGCTGCTTTAGCCTTTTGCTACTGTAATGGGAACCTAAACATAATAGTAGTATTAGGTATTTGTCTTGTGCAACTTCTTTTATATAGAAGTAACCAAAACTTCGATTTGATGTAATGAATTTATAATCATGTTCCCATATGTAAACAGTTATTCAATGTACATATTCTGATTATTATTTATATTTAAACTTGGATTTAAATTTATAACAATTATTTAAGTTGAATAAGATTATATAGTGATCTGTCTCCATCCTTCAAATACTCATTACAGTAAAACTTTATCTTGTAAGAAGCTCGGTTACGTGATAGTGTTATTTTCCGGGTCATATGCATTTAACTAAAAGTTTTTGGTGCCAGATCCTTCGATCAGATAATCCGTCTGCCGATTCTCCTCTTCAATCGAATTGTCAGCCTACAGATGGCAGCAGCTTTGTTGACGAAACTGCAGAGTCCGTAGATGATGGCCCTAAGCTCTTATTGAGTGCTGGTGACCAGTATTGTGAACCTGAGCAGCATAAGGACAATCACTTGTATGATATACCTGCTCCATTTGATATGGATGTAAGAGCAGTCAAACATGAATTCATTGGTGAATCCAGTAAGTCGGAGTATTCTGATGATTTGGATTTCTTACTTGATGAACCATTCCAAGAGAATCCACCAGATCTGCCATATGGTAGTGCAAGTTTCATTGAAGCTAGTGATCTATCGCATCCCATTGAAACTGATACCTCTCCTGCCAGCACGCTTGAGGAATTTTTTACGTTCTACGATGCCAGTATCGGCAACTCCCAAGACTTTGCATATGATTCCTAGCAATGCTAGGAAGCGAGGACCTTCTTCCTTGTGAACCGTTGCTTCCTCTGAGGTAATATTACTCCCAATTCATTGAGTTTCTGTGTTCTTTTGGAACTAAGTGATCTAACTCATACTATCATGACAGGAACCAGAAGTTGGTGGAGAGCAATCTACTTTACCCAGTGCACAACCTCTAAACAACAATAATGGTGACGCTGGATCATCATCTGATAAGCTCGACTCCTCCACATATGAATCAGGTACCACAATATGCCCTTCTTTTGACACATCCTGTATTTACTGCCAAGCCCTGGCATCACTGGTTATATTCTTGAGAATGATTAGCTCTGCATGCCCAAACTAACTGTTCTCACGCGTAACAGATTTCAAATATCCATTCCTCAAACAGGCCAGCCAGATGTTGGGCAGCATGCCTGCTCCACCAGCCTTGGCTGCCGAGTTTCCTTCAAAAGGTGCTGTGCATCGTCTCAACTCTCTGTCGCAGCCTTCTACTTCAGTTCATGTCACTGCCGGCATGATTCAGATAAGAAATTTGTCTGCGGATGGCAATGGAGTAGACAAGTTACTAAGCAAGCCCACAAGCCTCAACATTGTTCTTTCATTTGGATATTCTCGAGGCGAGGATGGTTCTGCTCATCTGGAGTCAAGCGTAAGTCTACTTCCCGGGAAGACAATGCCACTACTCTCAAGGGAATGGTTCTACTTCATGTTCTTCTTGATCCTTTTGCTATCCATCAGCTGCAAGATAGGGAGCTGTATATGTGCGAAGTAATCTTTTCAGGGAACCTCCTCGCCCGCTAACTCTCTAATACCATCGCGTAAGCAAATATCTCATCCGCATACTCATCGGATGTCGTGAGATTTGCTTTTGTCGAAACAGATGTTTAGGATGAATAGAATTTTCAATCTTGAAGCAGTGTGATTGGGATCTATCATGCTGCAGTTAATGTTGTTGAAGTTATTGCTGGACTAAGTTGTTAATTACCACACACGGCCTCTGCTGTCGCGACCTCATGCGTGGTTCTAAGGTGTTCCAGTCGGTTTCAGCTTGTGATTTTATGTGTCATCTTTGGACTCAATAACGGCGTCTTGAGTTTGGAAGTCTTGATCTGTTGAAACCTTGAGGTTCCTCTTTTCGAAAAATGGATAGACCCTTTATTTATTGTTTCATAATATTATCTTCTTCAAACTTGCAATTTTCACATGCATGGCAATGCCTATATTGTATTTGAGATACAATAAGATACTACACATATGAACTCATTTACTTGCATTTTATTAAAAAACTAGGAGTAATATACTTCCTCTATTCTATAAAAATATGCCTTTTTTTGTCTGTTCTGTAGAAATAATTCATATAAATTTATGGAAATTTTTTCTTCGTCTCTTTCACCTTATCATTTATGGCTTTCATCACTTACTACATTATTTCAACTATTTTTCCTCCTTCTCTTTTATTTTATCAATTACGATGCATTAATACTCGTGTCATCTTCAATTAGTCTTATTTTATGGGATGGAGGGAGTATAAAAATATAATCATACTCCATTACTATTTTTTTTACACCGGAATTTTAAAATCTGAATGAATCAAAGTGGAGCAGGCATTTGTAACGTTGGTTCTTGATGGAGTCATTTTCTTTATTTATTTTTATGTTGATTGATAATACATCTTATTTTATAGTTTTCGCTGTTATATTAACCTCGATTTCAAACCTACCACCAAATCCAACTCATATATACTCCACTTTTTTTTTCAAATCTTTATGATTAGATTGTTATACTCATAACAATCTTATGAGTATATAGTATACTCATATATATATTATATATGATCTTATCAAAAAAATGCACCAAGGTCCATAAAAAAATTTATAGCCTATTGGTCCTTAAAAATTACATTTTTGTTATCTGTCGGTCTTTTATACCCCTCTGTATTTGAAAAATCTCCTAAATGCCATGAAAGGACATTTTCGGTATCTGACATTTACAATTTTAGTACCTCTTCAATCATGCAATTATTTTGGACATACATAAAAGCACCTTTACAACAAAAATATTTTCTTTTGAATTTATTCACTTGAATTTTTGAAATAATTACTTGAATAATGTATAGATTAATCTTTATAATGAAAAATTACTATAGTTCACTTAATATTTTTAGTAAAAAAATGTTACTTGCAAG
>NW_024599274.1:0-60413 GCF_004379255.2 Salvia splendens | reverse complement strand
TGAGTCAAAGCTTGTACTTCAAAGTTGAAAGTGAGATGTTTAATTTTTAGAAAAGTGTGAGTTTTGAAGAAAATGTTTTGATTTGAAAGTAGATGTGAATGTGAAAGCGTTCTGTTTTGGAAGTGAAATGTTGTGTATTGTACTTGTTATTTGAAGTATGAATGACTGAATATGTGATATTTGTTGATCTATGAGGTGGTAAAATGTTGTGAAATGAGAAATGTTTATGCAATTGATGTTGGACGTGATAATGAATGGAGTATGATTGATAATGTTATGAGATGTAGACTTCAAAGGCCTTAGATGTAGGCTAGTTATACGCGCGAACTATGTTTTCTTTTAAGGCAATATACTATCGATGGAACGAATGAGGCCTAGAAAATAGCGAATTCCAAGGGTCGTGATGAGATGACGAGGCAAGGAGATCGAGAGTGTGAATGGAGGTCGGTGAACCATGAAACTTTTATTCTTGGAATGACGCGAAATGTTGGAGCAAGCTTGATGTGCGAACTATTTCACGATTTCCTACGTTTTCCCTGAACGACAAGAACAAAAAGAATACGAGGTAGATTTCAAGTAGTGGAAGATAGCGAAGACGAAATGAAGTTCAAACGCAAAAGAGGGTTGTGTAAGACAAGGAGGGATGACGCGCAGTGCGCGAGTTAAGTTAATCTAGTCTCAATCTCGCATAAATTGTTAGGAGTGGCAGCGATGTGACTTTGAACTACAATTAAACGACATGAGGAAGCTGCTTGGAAGACAAGACGATGGAAAAATAACTCGAAGGACGTAAGTAAATTTCGGGACGAAATTTTTGTTAAGGTGGGTAGATTGTAACACCCCGACTTTTTCTACTCTTTTATTGTGTTCTTGAAAGGACCGTCGTTTGTACACTTGAAAATTTTTTCGACCATGTTTCTTTTGTCGAGAGAATAATTTTACAATTTGGCTTTGGGCTATTAATTTTAAGAGTGTTGGGTCATCCAAATTTTCTATTCTTTAACCAACTTAGCCAAACTCTACAATTTACATGTTGGGCCCAATTTCATCAAAGAACTTTAAGTTTCCAAGCCCAATTCATTTTATTTGGAAACCACACTTTGAAGCCCAATTAGAGATTAAATGATTTCTATACATGCATTCCTTTCCTCAACCCCACGACACCTTCCACCCTTCATCTTCCCACCTTCCAACTCCCTCAATTATCCTACAACCAAAAGACAACCCCATTTAAACATCCACCCTTTCACTTCTCTTCTCACTTTATACTTTACAAACAAGAACAAAGAGAGAGAGGAGAAGAAACCGAGAGGAGATGAGGGGAGAAGAAGAGTGAGGCAGCGGCGATGAGGAAGAGAAATGGCGACGTTAGAAGCGTGAGGGCTCCGGTTCAATCGAACGCAGCAACGTCAGTTCAGCGGCAACGATCCAGCAGTGGCGACGAACAGTGGCCCCCTTGCTGCGTTTTGAAAACTGAAACGAAAGAACATATTTTTTTGAAGGAGAACTTATCTTTCGGGGCGGTTCGGAGTTGGTTCGGGGCTGTTCGGAGATGTTTCAGGGGCTGCCGTGTCGTTTCGAGGTTGAATCGGTGAGGAACGATGGCTGTCCGAACAGCAAACAGACAATGCAGTGGATAATTGCGAATGACGGCGACGCTGCGAGACCTTCGACTGCACAGCAGCGACGACGCAGCAGCGCCGAGCGTCTGTGGTGGACACGGGTGACGAATCGGAGTCAGCAGCGGCGACGTCGGCGGCGAACAGGCTGACCAACGGGCAGTAGCCGACGACGACCGATCTGGACCGTGAGTTGCAGAGTTTACAGTGATGGAACAAAACGAATTGATAGAGAGATGAGTGATGGTGGTCGAAAGAGGAAAGGGAGCGACGGCGGAGCAGCAACGTTCGTACAGCAGCGTCTCCCGGCTCTGTGCAGCAGCCAACAACAGCAACAACGTGCAGCAACGGGCCGAACAGCGATGGCACCACTCGTCTGCTCGACGAATTCCGAACAGTAAGTTCCGACACGTTTTTGACCGACCAAATGAACTCCGGTTTGACCAATTCTTTTTCCTGAGTAAACTTCATGATGTCTTCTATGTTGTGTGTAAATTTCAACCCTTTTGGATTAAAGATGAATTTTTGGTGAATTTTTGAAGTTAACTGCGCAACTCTGCCGAAAATGTTTTCTCGACCAGTAGGTTACGTGGTTGTTTTGACTGACCTAAAAGGGGTATTTGGACATGAAATTTTAACTGGAAGTCCTTTGATGAGTCTTCTGTATTGTGGTAAAGTTTTAGCCCCAACGGAAGTCGGATGATTTTTAAATGATTTTTATAAAATCGTTGCGCAGTGCTGCCAGTTTTCAAATGAAATTATATATGTGATGAAGTGATAGGATATGCAAAGATGTATGTTATGATGTGATTTATGTGATTGGAAAAATGTTGATATATGTGCTATGTAAATTTTTAAAGGTGAAACATCGCAAGTGAATCGTGATCGCAAGGGAAAGAAAGTGTTTTCGGATTAAGCACTCGAGGTGGGCTTTCTAACTAAGTATTTTGTGGGCTTTCGAACTAAAGTATTTTTAAGAGCTTTCGATTTGATATATTGGTTTGAGCATCATTTTATGTGACGAAATGCCTTTGATTGCGATTATTACATGATTATGTGATTTATGTGCTTAAAGTGAAAGTGATTGTCATGTGTTGCACTGTATAGCTTTTTGAGTGGTTGTGAATTGCTCGACTTGTTGATGTGATGTGAGATGATGCTCGACCTATGCAGAAAAATTATTTATGTATCAAATACGTTTTTGAAGAAAATAAAGTTTGCAAAAGGAATATCATGCCATGTTTTTGTTTTGAGAAATGTCTATCTGTTTGTTTAGCAAGGGAGTTGTCCCTACTAGACCTATTGAAATCGAATTCGGGTCTGACTAGGGAGTGAGTCCCTACTCAGGCTAGTGTACACCAATGGGGATCGTGAGCCGTCTTTTGGGTCGGCCGGTCCAGTGATCGAGTTTGCGGCCACATTCTCGTTTCACATTATGTTGTTGATGTTGATGTTGATGAGGTTGATGTTGATGTTGATGAGGTTGATGTTGATGTTGAAGATTGCTTAGTGGGGAGTGAGTCCCTACTATGAGTTTAATCGAATTCGGGCCCTAGCAAGGGTGCGTCCCTACTCGGACTAGTGTACACGATGAGGACCGTGAGTCATCGAGTGGGTTGGCCGGTTTTCGTGCTCGTGGTAAGTGGCCACCTTACACGGCACCCTAAAGAATAGATATGACAGTTTCTTAAATAAATCAAGGAGAAATGGTTGTGTTTTGAAATGATGAGGAAATGATTTGAGGATGTGACGAAGGTTTGTGCTTTTGAAATATTTTTTAGTGCTTCTCGGCATTTTAAAGTGAAACCCGAGATTCACGAAATGATGGCATGATATAACTGTTTTTATAAAATTGTTTTGGCATTTGTTCACTGAGTACATCAAGTACTCAGCCCCCTGCATATGTTTTCCCTATGTGCAGGTTGAGCGTTGACGAGGACGGATGATGTTGAGCATTTGGACAAAGACTATTCAATAAATGTTCCGGTTGCTATTATGTCTTCATACATAGTAGTAGCCAACTCTCAAATGCTTCCGCTATGTCAAGTTTTAGAACTCTGATGTTTTCTTTGATCCGTTGGACTATTTTTATTCGAACTATGTTGCTTCATGATTTAAGACTATGATTTGTTAATGAAGTTCGTCTTTTGATCTACATTTCGTACCCCTTTGATTGTTTTCCCCCCTTTCTTCCCCGCTTCTTAATTCCCCCATTAGTCGCGATCCACCGTATTTTCTATCCTTAGGAAGTGGGGTCGTGACAGAACTCTATTAGTGGCAACACTTCCTCCCAACCTACTCCTCGATCTAGCACTACGGCTCTCAACATATCCTCCAAAGTCTGTATCGTCCTCTCTGATTGCCCATCAGTCTGCGGGTGGAATGCAGTACTGAAATTCAACTTAGTGCCTAACTCTCGTTGTAGGCTCATCCAAAATCTAGAGGTGAACTTCGCATCACGATCAGATGTAATAGTCACTGGTACTCCATGCAAGCGTATGATCTCTTTCACATACATCTTAGACAACTTATTGGCTCCATAGGTATCACGAATCGGTACAAAGTGAGCAGATTTTGTGAGACGATCAATAATCACCCAAATAACAGTGTTTCCTCGTTGGGATCTCGGTAATCCTGTCACAAAATACATTGCAATGTGCTCCCATTTCCACTCCGGTATCTCAAGTGGTTGTAGTCTCCCATAAGGTCGTTGATGTAGAGCTTTCACTTGCTGACATGCTAGACACCTCTCCACAAACGCCGCTACATGTTTTTTCATGCCATTCCACCAAAACTGTCTCTTCATATCTCGATACATTTTGGTACTCCCCGGGTGCGCAGTGTATGGTGTTTCGTGTGCTTCCCTCATGATTTCATTCCTAAGCCCTTCATCTCTAGGCACGCACAACCTTCCCTTAAATGTGAGGGCACTATCCGCCTCCTCGTGAAAATATTCTTGCTCCCCTGTCCTCACTTCTGAACGGATTTTCTCAAGTAAAGTATCGCGTCTTTGAGCTTCCACGATTCTAGCCCTTAGGTCGGGTTCCATTACCAAGGTGGCGATCCTTCCTTCCACTGTCTTGGGTGCTCTCACTACCTCCAATCGCATTTTACTGAACTCTCGTATCAAGTTCTCTTCGTTCGTGAGAAAAGTGGCCAATTGAGGTTGAGACTTTCTACTTAGGGCATCAGCCACTACATTCGCCTTTCCTGGGTGGTAGTTTATACTGCAATCATAATCCTTCACCAACTCAAGCCATCTACGCTGGCGCATGTTCAAATCCTTTTGTTCAAAGAAGTACTTGAGGCTTTTATGGTCCGTATATATCTCACATCGAACTCCATAAAGATGGTGTCTCCAAATCTTCAAAGCATGTACAACTGCTGCCAACTCCAAGTCATGCGTCGGATAGTTCAACTCATGCGGCCTCAACTGCCTTGATGCATACGCAATCACTTTCCCATTCTGCATAAGTACACATCCAAGTCCAACTTTTGATGCATCGGTATACACCACGTAGTTAGTGTCTGGCTCTGGCACAACGAGAATTGGTGCGGTGGTCAACTTCTCTTTTAGTAACTGAAAACTGGCCTCACACTCCGGTGTCCAATTCACTTTGACCCCTTTCTTTAGTTGTTGAGTCATTGGCCTCGCTATCTTAGAAAATCCCTCGATAAATCTCCGATAATATCCCGCCAGTCCTAGGAAGCTCCGAATTTCGTTAGGTGTGGTTGGTGATTTCCATTTCTGTACAGCTTCCACCTTTGCGGGGTCTACTCGAATTCCATCTGCACTCACTATATGCCCAAGGAAATTAACTTCTTTGAGCCAAAACTCACACTTACTTAACTTGGCGTAGAGTTTCTCGGCCCTTAACGTCTCCAAGGTAGTCCTCAAATGTTTTTCATGTTCCTGTTCGTTCTTTGAGTAAATAAGGACATCGTCTATGAAGACTAAGACGAACTTGTCCAAGTATGGATGGAACACACGATTCATAAGGTCCATAAATACGGCCGGCGCATTTGTCAATCCGAAAGGCATCACTATAAACTCATAATGGCCGTATCTAGTTCGGAAAGCCGTCTTGGGTACATCTTCTCGTCGGACTCTCAGTTGATGGTATCCCGATCTCAAATCCATTTTTGAAAATACTCCAGCTCCACGGAGTTGATCAAACAAATCATCTATCCTCGGCAGTGGATACTTGTTCTTGAGTGTCAACTTGTTCAACTCTCGATAATCTATGCACATCCTTAGTGTCCCATCCTTCTTCTTCACGAACAACACCGGTGCTCCCCACGGCGACACGCTGGGTCTTATGAAACCCAAGTCTAGCAACTCTTGTAGTTGTATCTTAAGTTCTTCCAATTCCTTAGGCGCCATACGGTATGGTGCCTTAGATATCGGTGCTGATCCTGGCTCCAGATCAATTGTAAACTCCAACTGTCTATCGGGTGGCGGTCCTGGCAGGGCGTTAGGAAAAACGTCGGGAAATTCTTTCACTACTGCCACATCCTCTATGCTTCTTTCTTTCTTCTCATCTCCACTTAGATAGACGAGATAAGCCGGGCATCCCTTCCTCATCATAGTAGTTGCTTGAAGTGCAGAAATTATGGACTTGCGTCGGTTCAAAGAAATCCCGTAAAATACAGTCGGCTCATTTCCCGGGGTTTGAAAAGAGACCTCTCTCTCTTTACAGCGAATGGTAACATGATTCTCGGCCAACCAATCCATTCCCAAAATTATATCTACACTCCCCATCGACATAACTTGTAATTTGTGTGCAACTAGCTTAAGTTCTCCCATAGTAAATTCTACATTCGAGCAAATTTGTGAAATATCTATAGTTCCTCCTACGGGTGAAGTCACACTCATTCTCTATTCAGTTCTATTGACAGGCAGTTCTAAAGTTTTCACACATGATGCTGATATAAAAGAATGTGATGCACCCGTATCAAACAAAACAATAATAGGCATGTCGAGGAGCGTGCCCATACCTGCCAAGTTTCCTTGCTCTTGATTCCCTTGCTGGTTCGTCGGCTGTTTCCCTTTTAAAGCATATGCCCTTGCCTGAGTGGGAAGTCCTTGACGACGTTGCTGCTGCTGGTGCTGCTGTGGTGCGGGTAAGTATCCCCTCGGTTCGGCTTGTAGTGCCCGCACTTGCGGACGGAACCCTTGATTGTTCTGTCCTACTCCCATCCCCATAATCTTACTCGGGCATTCTCTTGAGAAGTGGCCGTTTCCACCACAAGTGTAACATTTATTGCTCTTTTCTCTGCACTCCCCAAAATGGTTCTTAAAGCACTTAGCACACTGGGGGGCTCTAGGCCGAAAGTCACCCCTCTGATAGGGAGCACTCTGCATACCTCCGTACTGCGGTGGGTTTCTGACGGGTTGTTGCCTCTTGTTATCATATGGGGTCCGATCTCCATCCCATTTCCTCTTATCTCTGAAATTATGTTGTTGAAGTGGCACTGGTGTAGTATTTGCTACTGTCATCTCCTTAGGCAACGCTTCTTCCACATCTAATGCACAAGCCAAAATCTCAGAATACGAAAGTCCCCTGCGACTTGCCACTGCTACTCTTATTTCGTGCTTGAGACCAGCACGAAACTTTTCTACCATTTTCTCATCTGTGTCCACCAACTCGGGAGCATATCGAGTCATTTCACACAATGCACGGTCGTACTCCGTCACCGTCATATTCCCTTGCTTCAAAGTATGGAATTCAACTATCTTTGCTCGTCTATAGCTCATGGGAACGTACTTATTGTACACCTCTTCCTTGAATATCTCCCAAGTAAGCGCTTCACGGCGTTAAGGGTTCATGGTCCTTAGCTTTGTATCCCACCAAAAATCTGCGGGCCCCGTTAATTGAAAAGTCACACAAGCAAGGCGTTCCTTGTCGGTGCACTCCATAAAATCAAATATGCGCTCGAGGGTGCGTATCCAGGTCTCTGCCTTAGACGGCTCTCCCAGTCCATCAAACTGTGGGGGTTTTTGCCTCAAAAAGGTATCAATGTATTGTTTGGGTTGAGGCGGGGGTGGTGGTGGTGGTGGAGGCGGTGGTGGTGGTGGTGGTTGCTCTCCCTCGACATTCTGAGGGTCCACAGGGTCCTCATCTCCACGTCCACGCCCAGGTCTACGTCCACGTCTCGGTGGCATTCTGATTCAAAACGCATAGATTAATATGGTCGCTCCAATTATTTATCACTACATTATCGTATCAAGACTTCTCACGCAACCTTTCATATATAACGATTATAGAATACGTATACAAAATCAAGCTACGTATGCGCATGTAACACCAACTATCATCACTCAAACTTCCATTCACACTTTCCGAACATTTATACTTATTATTTTTCTTTTATCCTTTCGGTATTAGAGTTTTACTGTGGTTCGTTGTTGCACGTTCATTTAGTTTGCTTAGAGAAGCAATAATTGAGTTGCTACATACAATTAGAATCGATAATGTAAGGTCTAACGTTCATCCCCAAACAGTCCGCAATCACACAAGGAATTCATAATATCATATTTCAATATGTACAAGTCATGACTCAAATCATCGTGTAAAGGCCACATAATCGAGCATACACAATCAATTATCACTAGACGTCACAACACATAACAACATCATGTTCCTCAAAATCTCAATAGGAAAAGAACTAGCATGCTTTCACTTAAAGTTCACATATTTCCAAAAATATTCACAAGTTTCCACAACATAAATTTTTTTCCGCCACATCAAATTCCACCATGAATAACTAATCATTTCCATTCCCAAAATATTTACCTCAAAACCTCTTACAAAAATTTTGGTTACCTCTTTTCAGGTTGAGCGCGATGGTCGGATGTTGAGCCTTTGACACTTTTAAATTAAATTATTTTATTTTATTTATTTATTTTGATCTAGGGATACTAATCTAGATCAAGAAAGAAAGAAGACGCTTGGGTCCAGAGCGGAAAGAAAGTTGCTCTGATACCACTCTGTCACGCCCGCCTTTTCTAAGGATAGAAAACACGGTTGATCATGACTGGGGGATGATTAAAGAAACGGGGAAGAAAGGGGGAAAACATACACATCTGACCAAAAATTTAATAACTGAATTAACCTTGAAAACGTCATAATAATTTCCTAACAATAATACCAACTCTAAGTAAATAAAGAATGGACAAAAACAATTTGCCAACGAGTTAGACTCTCCACGGATAAACAATTCTAAAGAAAAGGACTCTTAGCGGAAGCGTTCAAGACACGGAAAATGCTGAGTATGAAGACACGACGAATCCAACAATTATTAATCATGACAAAACGATCCATGAACTCTGCTCAACATCCTCCACGTCCATCGCCGCTCAATCTGCACATTAAGAAAAATAATATGCAGGGCTGAGTACTTGATGCACTCAGTGGACACATGCCAAAACATAGTTTGTCAAGCCATAAACAAGTGACCTTGGGGGTTTTAATTAAAAGAACCCAAGTACACAAAAACATTTATTTCACAAGTTCGGTTGGCCAACCATTTTCCATCCACATTCACCATCACCATATCTGAACATACATGACAAGGAACGTGGCCACGAACCAAGTCACTTGACCGGCCAACTCCAAAGAGATAGCACACGATCTACGGGGTGTACACTAGTCCGAGCAGGGTTTGCAGCCCTACTGGGACCCGAATTCGATTAAACATACATGGCATAGCCACTTCAGATAGGTTCATTCAAATACAAAACATGGCAAGACAAACACTTTCCACCTCCTTTCACATAAAAAGTATTTAGGACATAGTCCTCATTTAAAAAGAAAGCCCACCTCAAATGCTTAACTCCTCAACACTTTCTTGTTCCAACCGCAACAACGTGCACAAGTTCACCCTTTTTGACATATCATGATATGCAAAATTAGACTTTGCAAAATAATAAATTTAACAATGCATGCATCCTAAGTGTGTGCTCAATTTATTCTCCCATCATTTCTTGGTCAACACAAATAAAGTCCTCGTATTTTATGGCTCATAATATCACTTAAGTCATCTGCCAACAATAAATAATCTGTCCTGTAACTAAGCAAAGTATATGTAAATTTTTAATTAAAGTAATAATCACAGTAGCACTTGATCTAACCCAACACTGTACCAATAAATCTGTCCATCAACACACCTAAAGACATGATTAACAAATTAACATTATACTCTGCTAGTCTGCTGCAGCATAAGAAACATACCAATTAAATAACTATTTATTCATATACTCCCAACCCAACGTCGTTCTTGAAGGGGACAACAAAACAAACTCTTCATTCAAAGAATAAAAAGAAATATTCCATCTTAACACACGTACGTACTACATTCACAAAACATTAATATCAATTCCCTACCTTAGAACTATTATACACTAAAGCTACTTGACCCCATAATATAATATAATTAATAGTACTCAAACCATAAAAGAAAAAAAAAGAGAAAAAGACAAGAGAGTCAGTAGCATGTATACTCCCTACCCAAACTAATTCATCTTTCTCTATTCAAACCCACTAGTCCAAAACAAGAGTGGCCCAGCCTCCTTATCACTCCACGTATACCCTCCTTACCCAACAAAAATCCTCTTTTTTTTTCTAAAAAGGAACACTTCGAATTTTATTAAGCTCCCAGCGTCCTTCACTCAATTTTGAAAAAAAAACTCTCGTCTCTCTCTCTCAAATTCTTCGAATCCCTCTCTGCTCTTCATCCCTCCCTCTATCTCCTGTTGTCTTTCTTCCGTAAACCATCAAAACATCAAGCTCGCTCTCAAAATTACTTCGCCGAAGCAACAATTTTGTACCCCGGTCATCTCTCTTCCCCCCCTTTCCCCAAATTTTAAACCTTTTGTTTCATTTTTTTTCTGTTCGATTCAAATAATTTTAGGCAGAAAAGGGAATTTTAGGAATTGAAATTGCATAGAAACAAAAAAAAAACATCTTCCAAGCATTAAAGATCGAAGCTTTAGGAGAGAGTATCATCATTCAACAAGTTTCAAGAGAATTACAGTGAATATGTGAACTAAATCATGGAATGGAATGCAGAGAGCTTAGATGTATGGATATACCTCAAGGAAGACAAAGTTTACTAGCAAACAAGGGAAATTGAAATCACAGCTCTCCTTGGTTTCAAACTGCAATACCACGGAATTGGCTACAGAATCAAAATGGGAAGGTTTCGTATTCGTGGAATCAAAGGGAGTTTACCTTTGATTGGAAGGGAAGAAACTGTGCTGAAATTATGAAACGCCGCTGATAAAAGATGCAGTTGTGGGGAGAGATATATAATGCAGAGATTAGATTTGTTTGTTGGAGAGAAATTTGTGGGTGGGGATATTGATGGGAAAAAAAAACGTGGGTTTAGAAGAAGGGATTTATGTTGGCTGCAGGAACTCAATAGGGATTATAATAAATGGTTATATTAAAAGTGGCCCAATTGAATAAGGATAAATGGGCTAAAAGAAAATAAATAGACAAAAGTGATAGGCCCAAATATATATATAATTTTAGTACATTGATTAAATTGTGGTGTTTTATTATTTTAGTACTTTGGTGTTATTCCAAGTACATTGTAAACAAACGCCCAAATTTTCCCATCGACGATTCTCGCGTCAATCTCGTCGACAGTTTACACCACACAATTAATCAACAACAATTCCAGCATTTACTATTTTCATTCACCACCAATCGAAACAACACGGTATTTTATTCAAGGTCAATCACTCGCTCCTTCTTAAAACAAAAAAACTTAACTTAAAAGAGATTTAAAAAAACGGGTATTACATCAACGGTGAAGTAAAATCATAATAAGATTGATGTATGTTGTAAACAAGAGTGAAGTAAAATCAAAATAAGAGTGATGTGTTTTGTAAACAAGAGTGAAACAAAATCAGAATAATAGTGATGTGTTTTGTAAACAAGAGTGAAGTAAAATCAGAGTAAGAGTGATGTGTTTTGTGAACAAGATTGAAATAAAATCAGAATAAGAGTGATGTGTTTTGTGAACAAGAGTGATGTAAAATCAGAATAATAGTGACGTGTTTTGTAAACAACAGTGAAGTAAAATCATGCTAAGAGCAATGTGTTTTGTAATCAACAGTGAAGTAAAATCATAATAAGAGTGATGTGTTTTGTAAACAAGAGTGAAGTAAAATCAAAATAAGAGTGATGTGTTTTGTAAACAAGAGTGAAGTAAAATCAGAATAAGAGTGATATGTTTTGTGAACAAGAGTGAAGTAAAATCAGAATAAGAGTGATGTGTTTTGTGAACAAGAGTGAAGTAAAATCAGAATAAGAGTGATGTGTTTTGTGAACAAGAGTGAAGTAAATTCAGAATAAGAGTGATGTGTTTATTGAACAAGATTGAAGTCAAATCAGAATAAGAGTGATGTGTTTTGTGAACAAGAGTGATGTAAAATCAGAATAATAGTGACGTGTTTTGTAAACAACAGTGAAGTAAAATCATGGTAAGAGTGATGTGTTTTGTAATCAACGGTGAAGTAAAATCCTAATAAGAGTGATGTGTTTTGTAAACAAGAGTGAAGTAAAATCAAAATAAGAGTGATGTGTTTTGTGAACAAGAGTGAAGTAAATTCAGAATAAGAGTGATGTGTTTTGTGAACAAGAGTGAAGTAAAATCAGAATAAGGGTGATGTGTTTTGTGAACAACATTGAAATAAAATCAGAATAAGAGTGATGTGTTTTGTGAACAAGAGTGATGTAAAATCAGAATAATAGTGACGTGTTTTGTAAACAACAGTGAAGTAAAATCATGCTAAGAGTGATGTGTTTTGTAATCAACGGTGAAGTAAAATCATAATAAGATTGATGTGTTTTGTAAACAAGAGTGAATTAAAATCAAAATAAGAGTGATGTGTTTTGTAAACAAGAGTGAAACAAAATCAAAATAAGAGTGATGTGTTTTGTAAACAAGAGTGAAGTAAAATCAGAATAAGAGTGATATGTTTTGTGAACAAGAGTGAAGTAAAATCAGAATAAGAGTGATGTGTTTTGTGAACAAGAGTGAAGTAAAATCAGAATAAGAGTGATGTGTTTTGTGAACAAGAGTGAAGTAAATTCAGAATAGAGTGATGTGTTTTGTGAACAAGATTGAAGTCAAATCAGAATAAGAGTGATGTGTTTTGTGAACAAGAGTGATGTAAAATCAGAATAATAGTGACGTGTTTTGTAAACAACAGTGAAGTAAAATCATGGTAAGAGTGATGTGTTTTGTAATCAACGGTGAAGTAAAATCATAATAAAAGTGATGTGTTTTGTAAACAAGAGTGAAGTAAAATCAAAATAGGAGTGATGTGTTTTGTGAACAAGAGTGAAGTAAATTCAGAATAAGAGTGATGTGTTTTGTGAACAAGAGTGAAGTAAAATCAGAATAAGGGTGATGTGTTTTGTGAACAAGATTGAAATAAAATCAGAATAAGAGTGATGTGTTTTGTGAACAAGAGTGATGTAAAATCAGAATAATAGTGACGTGTTTTGTAAACAACAGTGAAGTAAAATCATGCTAAGAGTGATGTGTTTTGTAATCAACGGTGAAGTAAAATCATAATAAGATTGATGTGTTTTGTAAACAAGAGTGAAGTAAAACCAAAATAAGAGTAATGTGTTTTGTAAACAAGAGTGAAGTAAAATCAGAATAAGAGTGATATGTTTTGTGAACAAGAGTGAAGTAAAATCAGAATAAGAGTGATGTGTTTTGTGAACAAGAGTGAAGTAAATTCAGAATAAGAGTGATGTGTTTTGTGAACAAGAGTGAAGTAAATTCAGAATAAAAGTGATGTGTTTTGTGAACAAGATTGAAGTCAAATCAGAATAAGAGTGATGTGTTTTGTGAACAAGAGTGATGTAAAATCAGAATAATAGTGACGTGTTTTGTAAACAACAGTGAAGTAAAATCATGGTAAGAGTGATGTGTTTTGTAATCAACGGTGAAGTAAAAAAATAATAAGAGTGATGTGTTTTGTAAACAAGAGTGAAGTAAAATCAAAATAGGAGTGATGTGTTTTGTGAACAAGAGTGAAGTAAATTCAGAATAAGAGTAATGTGTTTTGTGAACAAGAGTGAAGTAAAATCAGAATAAGGGTGATGTGTTTTGTGAACAAGATTGAAATAAAATCAGAATAAGAGTGATGTGTTTTGTGAACAAGAGTGATGTAAAATCAGAATAATAGTGACGTGTTTTGTAAACAACAGTGAAGTAAAATCATGCTAAGAGTGATGTGTTTTGTAATCAACGGTGATGTAAAATCATAATAAGATTGATGTGTTTTGTAAACAAGAGTGAAGTAAAACCAAAATAAGAGTAATGTGTTTTGTAAACAAGAGTGAAGTAAAATCAGAATAAGAGTGATATGTTTTGTGAACAAGAGTGAAGTAAAATCAGAATAAGAGTGATATGTTTTGTGAACAAGAGTGAAGTAAAATCAGAATAAGAGTGATGTGTTTTGTGAACAAGAGTGAAGTAAATTCAGAATAAAAGTGATGTGTTTTGTGAACAAGATTGAAGTCAAATCAGAATAAGAGTGATGTGTTTTGTGAACAAGAGTGATGTAAAATCAGAATAATAGTGACGTGTTTTGTAAACAACAGTGAAGTAAAATCATGGTAAGAGTGATGTGTTTTGTAATCAACGGTGAAGTAAAATCATAATAAGAGTGATGTGTTTTGTAAACAAGAGTGAAGTAAAATCAAAATAAGAGTGATGTGTTTTGTGAACAAGAGTGAAGTAAAATCAGAATAAGAGTGATGTGTTTTGTGAACAAGAGTGAAGTAAAATCAGAATAAGAGTGATGTGTTTTGTGAACAAGAGTGAAGTAAATTCAGAATAAGAGTGATGTGTTTTGTGAACAAGATTGAAGTCAAATCAGAATAAGAGTGATGTGTTTTGTGAACAAGAGTGATGTAAAATCAGAATAATAGTGACGTGTTTTGTAAACAACATTGAAGTAAAATCATGGTAAGAGTGATGTGTTTTGTAATCAACGGTGAAGTAAAATCATAATAAGAGTGATGTGTTTTGTAAACAAGAGTGAACTAAAATCAAAATAAGAGTGATGTGTTTTGTGAACAAGAGTGAAATAAATTCAGAATAAGAGTGATGTGTTTTGTGAACAAGAGTGAAGTTGTAATATCCCAACCTTAGAAGAATTAGAGATTAGAATTTATAGTTTAGTTAGTGGCTTTATATGTATATGTTTTTGTTAGGAATAGAAGAGATAAATATAGGATTTTTGGAAAATTAATAAAAAGAATGAAATAAAGAAAAAGAAGAAAGAAAAAGAATAGGAAGATGATGAGTAAGTTGGTTACAAATGTAAGGTTATAACCTTCTTTTTGCTAGTGGAGTTGTAGGTATGTCTATATAAACAGGTTAATGTTATTTTGTTATGTATAGTAGTGGTGTTATCAGGTTTAGTTTCTTTTATGATAGTATTGTATGTTGAGTGTTGCAAAATGGTTAAAAAAAAAAATAGGCAGGTTTTGTTTATCGATCGTACCGAAAGGTAACGTCACTTATTTGGTTAAAACTAACCGAGTAAGGGGTGTTACTGAAGTAAAATCAGAATAAGGGTGATGTGTTTTGTGAACAAGATTGAAATAAAATCAGAATAAGAGTGATGTGTTTTGTGAACAAGAGTGATGTAAAATCAGAATAATAGTGACGTGTTTTGTAAACAACAGTGAAGTAAAATCATGCTAAGAGTGATGTGTTTGGTAATCAACAGTGAAGTAAAATCATAATAAGAGTGATGTGTTTTGTAAACAAGAGTAAAGTAAAATCAAAACAAGAGTGATGTGTTTTGTAAAAGAATAAGAATGATGTGTTTTGTAAACAAGAGTGAAGTAAAATCAGAATAAGGGTGATGTGTTTTGTGAACAAGATTGAAATAAAATCAGAATAAGAGTGATGTGTTTTGTGAACAAGAGTGATGTAAAATCAGAATAATAGTGACGTGTTTTGTAAACAACAGTGAAGTAAAATCATGCTAAGAGTGATGTGTTTTGTAATCAACGGTGATGTAAAATCATAATAAGATTGATGTGTTTTGTAAACAAGAGTGAAGTAAAACCAAAATAAGAGTAATGTGTTTTGTAAACAAGAGTGAAGTAAAATCAGAATAAGAGTGATATGTTTTGTGAACAAGAGTGAAGTAAAATCAGAATAAGAGTGATATGTTTTGTGAACAAGAGTGAAGTAAAATCAGAATAAGAGTGATGTGTTTTGTGAACAAGAGTGAAGTAAATTCAGAATAAAAGTGATGTGTTTTGTGAACAAGATTGAAGTCAAATCAGAATAAGAGTGATGTGTTTTGTGAACAAGAGTGATGTAAAATCAGAATAATAGTGACGTGTTTTGTAAACAACAGTGAAGTAAAATCATGGTAAGAGTGATGTGTTTTGTAATCAACGGTGAAGTAAAATCATAATAAGAGTGATGTGTTTTGTAAACAAGAGTGAAGTAAAATCAAAATAAGAGTGATGTGTTTTGTGAACAAGAGTGAAGTAAAATCAGAATAAGAGTGATGTGTTTTGTGAACAAGAGTGAAGTAAAATCAGAATAAGAGTGATGTGTTTTGTGAACAAGAGTGAAGTAAATTCAGAATAAGAGTGATGTGTTTTGTGAACAAGATTGAAGTCAAATCAGAATAAGAGTGATGTGTTTTGTGAACAAGAGTGATGTAAAATCAGAATAATAGTGACGTGTTTTGTAAACAACATTGAAGTAAAATCATGGTAAGAGTGATGTGTTTTGTAATCAACGGTGAAGTAAAATCATAATAAGAGTGATGTGTTTTGTAAACAAGAGTGAACTAAAATCAAAATAAGAGTGATGTGTTTTGTGAACAAGAGTGAAATAAATTCAGAATAAGAGTGATGTGTTTTGTGAACAAGAGTGAAGTTGTAATATCCCAACCTTAGAAGAATTAGAGATTAGAATTTATAGTTTAGTTAGTGGCTTTATATGTATATGTTTTTGTTAGGAATAGAAGAGATAAATATAGGATTTTTGGAAAATTAATAAAAAGAATGAAATAAAGAAAAAGAAGAAAGAAAAAGAATAGGAAGATGATGAGTAAGTTGGTTACAAATGTAAGGTTATAACCTTCTTTTTGCTAGTGGAGTTGTAGGTATGTCTATATAAACAGGTTAATGTTATTTTGTTATGTATAGTAGTGGTGTTATCAGGTTTAGTTTCTTTTATGATAGTATTGTATGTTGAGTGTTGCAAAATGGTTAAAAAAAAAAATAGGCAGGTTTTGTTTATCGATCGTACCGAAAGGTAACGTCACTTATTTGGTTAAAACTAACCGAGTAAGGGGTGTTACTGAAGTAAAATCAGAATAAGGGTGATGTGTTTTGTGAACAAGATTGAAATAAAATCAGAATAAGAGTGATGTGTTTTGTGAACAAGAGTGATGTAAAATCAGAATAATAGTGACGTGTTTTGTAAACAACAGTGAAGTAAAATCATGCTAAGAGTGATGTGTTTGGTAATCAACAGTGAAGTAAAATCATAATAAGAGTGATGTGTTTTGTAAACAAGAGTAAAGTAAAATCAAAACAAGAGTGATGTGTTTTGTAAAAGAATAAGAATGATGTGTTTTGTAAACAAGAGTGAAGTAAAATCAGAATAAGAGTGATGTGTTTTGTAAACAAGAGCGAAGTAAAATCAGAATAAGAGTGATGTGTTTTGTAAACAAGAGTGAAGTAAAATCAAAATAAGAGTGATGTGTTTTGTAAACAAGAGCGAAGTAAAATCAGAATAAGAGTGATATGTTTTGTGAACAAGAGTGAAGTAAAATCAGAATAAGAGTGATGTGTTTTGAGAACAAGAGTGAAGTAAAATCAGAATAAGAGTGATGTGTTTTGTTAACAAGATTGAAGTCAAATCAGAATAAGAGTGATGTGTTTTGTGAACAAGAGTGATGTAAAATCAGAATAATAGTGACGTGTTTTGTAAACAACAGTGAAGTAAAATCATGGTAAGAGTGATGTGTTTTGTAATCAACGGTGAAGTAAAATCATAATAAGAGTGATGTGTTTTGTAAACAAGAGTGAAGTAAAATCAAAATAAGAGTGATGTGTTTTGTGAACAAGAGTGAAGTAAATTCAGAATAAGAGTGATGTGTTTTGTGAACAAGAGTGAAGTAAAATCAGAATAAGGGTGATGTGTTTTGTGAACAAGATTGAAATAAAATCAGAATAAGAGTGATGTGTTTTGTGAACAAGAGTGATGTAAAATCAGAATAATAGTGACGTGTTTTGTAAACAACAGTGAAGTAAAATCATAATAAGATTGATGTGTTTTGTAAACAAGAGTGAAGTAAAATCAAAATAAGAGTGATGTGTTTTGTAAACAAGAATGAAACAAAATCAAAATAATAGTGATGTGTTTTGTAAACAAGAGTGAAGTAAAATCAGAGTAAGAGTGATGTGTTTTGTGAACAAGATTGAAATAAAATCAGAATAAGAGTGATGTGTTTTGTGAACAAGAGTGATATAAAATCAGAATAATAGTGACGTGTTTTGTAAACAACAGTGAAGTAAAATCATGCTAAGAGCGATGTGTTTTGTAATCAACAGTGAAGTAAAATCATAATAAGAGTGATGTGTTTTGTAAACAAGAGTGAAGTAAAATCAAAATAAGAGTGATGTGTGTTGTAAACAAGGGTGAAGTAAAATCAGAATAAGAGTGATATGTTTTGTGAACAAGAGTGAAGTAAAATCAGAATAAGAGTGATGTGTTTTGTGAACAAGAGTGAAGTAAATTTAGAATAAGAGTGATGTGTTTTGTGAACAAGAGTGAAGTATCAGAATAAGGGTGATGTGTTTTGTGAACAAGATTGAAATAAAATCAGAATAAGAGTGATGTGATTTGTGAACAACAGTGAAGTAAAATCATGCTAAGAGTGATGTGTTTTGTAATCAACGGTGACGTAAAATCATAATAAGATTGATGTGTTTTGTAAACAAGAGTGAAGTAAAATCAAAATAAGAGTGATGTGTTTTGTAAACAAGAGTGAAACAAAATCAGAATAATAGTGATGTGTTTTGTAAACAAGAGTGAAGTAAAATCAGAGTAAGAGTGATGTGTTTTGTAAACAAGATTGAAATAAAATCAAAATAAGAGTGATGTGTTTTGTGAACAAGAGTGATGTAAAATCAGAATAATAGTGACGTGTTTTGTAAACAACAGTGAAGTAAAATCATGCTAAGAGCGATGTGTTTTGTAATCAACAGTGAAGTAAAATCATAATAAGAGTGATGTGTTTTGTAATCAACGGTGAAGTAAAATCATAATAAGATTGATGTGTTTTGTAAACAAGAGTGAAGTAAAATCAAAATAAGAGTGATGTGTTTTGTAAACAAGAGTGAAGTAAAATCAAAATAAGAGTGATGTGTTTTGTAAACAAGAGTGAAATAAAATCAGAATAATAGTGATGTGTTTTGTAAACAAGAGTGAAGTAAAATCAAAATAAGAGTGATGTGTTTTGTAAACAAGAGTGAAGTAAAATCAAAATAAGAGTGATGTGTTTTGTAAACAAGAGTGAAATAAAATCAGAATAATAGTGATGTGTTTTGTAAACAAGAGTGAAGTAAAATCAGAATAAGAGTGATATGTTTTGTGAACAAGAGTGAAGTAAAATCAGAATAAGAGTGATGTGTTTTGTGAACAAGAGTGAAGTAAATTTAGAATAAGAGTGATGTGTTTTGTGAACAAGAGTGAAGTAAAATCAGAATAAGAGTGATCTGTTTTGTGAACAAGATTGAAGTCAAATCAGAATAAGAGTGATGTGTTTTGTGAACAAGAGTGATGTAAAATCAGAATAATAGTGACGTGTTTTGTAAACAACAGTGAAGTAAAATCATGCTAAGAGTGATGTGTTTTGTAATCAACGGTGACGTAAAATCATAATAAGATTGATGTGTTTTGTAAACAAGAGTGAAGTAAAATCAAAATAAGAGTGATGTGTTTTGTAAACAAGAGTGAAACAAAATCAGAATAATAGTGATGTGTTTTGTAAACAAGAGTGAAGTAAAATCAGAGTAAGAGTGATGTGTTTTGTAAACAAGATTGAAATAAAAAATAAGAGTGATGTGTTTTGTGAACAAGAGTGATGTAAAATCAGAATAATAGTGACGTGTTTTGTAAACAACAGTGAAGTAAAATCATGCTAAGAGCGATGTGTTTTGTAATCAACAGTGAAGTAAAATCATAATAAGAGTGATGTGTTTTGTAAACAAGAGTGAAGTAAAATCAAAATAAGAGTGATGTGTTTTGTAAACAAGAGTGAAGTAAAATCAGAATAAGAGTGATATGTTTTGTGAACAAGAGTGAAGTAAAATCAGAATAAGAGTGATGTGTTTTGTGAACAAGAGTGAAGTAAAATCAGAATAAGAGTGATGTGTTTTGTGAACAAGAGTGAAGTAAATTCAGAATAAGAGTGATGTGTTTTGTGAACAAGATTGAAGTCAAATCAGAATAAGAGTGATGTGTTTTGTGAACAAGAGTGATGTAAAATCAGAATAATAGTGACGTGTTTTGTAAACAACAGTGAAGTAAAATCTTGGTAAGAGTGATGTGTTTTGTAATCAACGGTGAAGTAAAATAATAATAAGAGTGATGTGTTTTGTAAACAACAGTGAAGTAAAATCAAAAAAAGAGTGATGTGTTTTGTGAACAAGAGTGAAGTAAATTCAGAATAAGAGTGATGTGTTTTGTTAACAAGAGTGAAGTAAATTCAGAATAAGGGTGATGTGTTTTGTGAACAAGATTGAAATAAAATCAGAATAAGAGTGATGTGTTTTGTGAACAAGAGTGATGTAAAATCAGAATAATAGTGACGTGTTTTGTAAACAACAGTGAAGTAAAATCATGCTAAGAGTGATGTGTTTGGTAATCAACAGTGAAGTAAAATCATAATAAGAGTGATGTGTTTTGTAAACAAGAGTGAAGTAAAATCAAAACAAGAGTGATGTGTTTTATAAAAGAATAAGAATGATGTGTTTTGTAAACAAGAGTGAAGTAAAATCAGAATAAGAGTGATGTGTTTTGTAAACAAGAGCGAAGTAAAATCAGAATAACAGTGATGTGTTTTGTAAACAAGAGTGAAGTAAAATCAAAATAAGAGTGATGTGTTTTGTAAACAAGAGTGAAGTAAAATCAGAATAAGAGTGATATGTTTTGTGAACAAGAGTGAAGTAAAATCAGAATAAGAGTGATGTGTTTTGAGAACAATAGTGAAGTAAAATCAGAATAAGAGTGATGTGTTTTGTTAACAAGATTGAAGTCAAATCAAAATAAGAGTGATGTGTTTTGTGAACAAGAGTGATGTAAAATCAGAATAATAGTGACGTGTTTTGTAAACAACAGTGAAGTAAAATCATGCTAAGAGTGATGTGTTTTGCAATCAACGGTGAAGTAAAATCATAATAAGATTGATGTGTTTTGTAAACAAGAGTGAAGTAAAATCAAAATAAGAGTGATGTGTTTTGTAAACAAGAGTGAAGTAAAATCAAAATAAGAGTGATGTGTTTTGTAAACAAGAGTGAAATAAAATCAGAATAATAGTGATGTGTTTTGTAAACAAGAGTGAAGTAAAATCAAAGTAAGAGTGATGTGTTTTGTGAACAAGATTGAAATAAAATCAGAATAAGAGTGATGTGTTTTGTGAACAAGAGTGATGTAAAATCAGAATAATAGTGACGTGTTTTGTAAACAACAGTAAAGTAAAATCATGCTAAGAGCGATGTGTTTTGTAATCAACAGTGAAGTAAAATCATAATAAGAGTGATGTGTTTTGTAAACAAGAGTGAAGTAAAATCAAAATAAGAGTGATGTGTTTTGTAAACAAGAGTGAAGTAAAATCAGAATAAGAGTGATATGTTTTGTGAACAAGAGTGAAGTAAAATCAGAATAAGAGTGATGTGTTTTGAGAACAAGAGTGAAGTAAAATCAAAATAAGAGTGATGTGTTTTGTTAACAAGATTGAAGTCAATTCAGAATAAGAGTGATGTGTTTTGTGAACAAGAGTGATGTAAAATCAGAATAATAGTGACGTGTTTTGTAAACAACAGTGAAGTAAAATCATGCTAAGAGCGATGTGTTTTGTAATCAACAGTGAAGTAAAATCATAATAAGAGTGATGTGTTTTGTAAACAAGAGTGAAGTAAAATCAAAATAAGAGTGATGTGTTTTGTAAACAAGAGTGAAGTAAAATCAGAATAAGAGTGATGTGTTTTGAGAACAAGAGTGAAGTAAAATCAGAATAAGAGTGATGTGTTTTGTTAACAAGATTGAAGTCAATTCAGAATAAGAGTGATGTGTTTTGTGAACAAGAGTGATGTAAAATCAGAATAATAGTGACGTGTTTTATAAACAACAGTGAAGTAAAATCATGCTAAGAGTGATGTGTTTTGTAATCAACGGTGAAGTAAAATCATAATAAGATTGATGTGTTTTGTAAATAAGAGTGAAGTAAAATCAAAATAAGAGTGATGTGTTTTGTAAACAAGAGAGAAATAAAATCAGAATAATAGTGATGTGTTTTGTAAACAAGAGTGAAGTAAAATCAGAGTAAGAGTGATGTGTTTTGTGAACAAGATTGAAATAAAATCAGAATAAGAGTGATGTGTTTTGTGAACAAGAGTGATGTAAAATCAGAATAATAGTGACGTGTTTTGTAAACAACAGTGAAGTAAAATCATGCTAAGAGCGATGTGTTTTGTAATCAACAGTGAAGTAAAATCATAATAAGAGTGATGTGTTTTGTAAACAAGAGTGAAGTAAAATCAAAATAAGAGTGATGTGTTTTGTAAACAAGAGTGAAGTAAAATCAGAATAAGAGTGATATGTTTTGTGAACAAGAGTGAAGTAAAAGCAGAATAAGAGTGATGTGTTTTGTGAACAAGAGTGAAGTAAAATCAGAATAAGAGTGATGTGTTTTGTGAACAAGAGTGAAGTAAATTCAGAATAAGAGTGATGTGTTTTGTGAACAAGAGTGATGTAAAATCAGAATAATAGTGACGTGTTTTGTAAACAACAGTGAAGTAAAATCATGCTAAGAGCGATGTGTTTTGTAATCAACAGTGAAGTAAAATCATAATAAGAGTGATGTGTTTTGTAAACAAGAGTGAAGTAAAATCAAAATAAGAGTGATGTGTTTTGTAAACAAGAGTGAAGTAAAATCAGAATAAGAGTGATATGTTTTGTGAACAAGAGTGAAGTAAAATCAGAATAAGAGTGATGTGTTTTGAGAACAAGAGTGAAGTAAAATCAGAATAAGAGTGATGTGTTTTGTTAACAAGATTGAAGTCAATTCAGAATAAGAGTGATGTGTTTTGTGAACAAGAGTGATGTAAAATCAGAATAATAGTGACGTGTTTTGTAAACAACAGTGAAGTAAAATCATGCTAAGAGTGATGTGTTTTGTAATCAACGGTGAAGTAAAATCATAATAAGATTGATGTGTTTTGTAAATAAGAGTGAAGTAAAATCAAAATAAGAGTGATGTGTTTTGTAAACAAGAGAGAAATAAAATCAGAATAATAGTGATGTGTTTTGTAAACAAGAGTGAAGTAAAATCAGAGTAAGAGTGATGTGTTTTGTGAACAAGATTGAAATAAAATCAGAATAAGAGTGATGTGTATTGTGAACAAGAGTGATGTAAAATCAGAATAATAGTGACGTGTTTTGTAAACAACAGTGAAGTAAAATCATGCTAAGAGCGATGTGTTTTGTAATCAACAGTGAAGTAAAATCATAATAAGAGTGATGTGTTTTGTAAACAAGAGTGAAGTAAAATCAAAATAAGAGTGATGTGTTTTGTAAACAAGAGTGAAGTAAAATCAGAATAAGAGTGATATGTTTTGTGAACAAGAGTGAAGTAAAAGCAGAATAAGAGTGATGTGTTTTGTGAACAAGAGTGAAGTAAAATCAGAATAAGAGTGATGTGTTTTGTGAACAAGAGTGAAGTAAATTCAGAATAAGAGTGATGTGTTTTGTGAACAAGAGTGATGTAAAATCAGAATAATAGTGACGTGTTTTGTAAACAACAGTGAAGTAAAATCATGCTAAGAGCGATGTGTTTTGTAATCAACAGTGAAGTAAAACCATAATAAGAGTGATGTGTTTTGTAAACAAGAGTGAAGTAAAATCAGAATAAGAGTGATGTGTTTTGTAAACAAGAGTGAAGTAAAATAAGAATAAGAGTGATATGTTTTGTGAACAAGAGTGAAGTAAAATCAGAATAAGAGTGATGTGTTTTGAGAACAAGAGTGAAGTAAAATCAGAATAAGAGTGATGTGTTTTGTTAACAAGATTGAAGTCAATTCAGAATAAGAGTGATGTGTTTTGTGAACAAGAGTGATGTAAAATCAGAATAATAGTGACGTGTTTTGTAAACAACAGTGAAGTAAAATCATGCTAAGAGTGATGTGTTTTGTAATCAACGGTGAAGTAAAATCATAATAAGATTGATGTGTTTTGTAAATAAGAGTGAAGTAAAATCAAAATAAGAGTGATGTGTTTTGTAAACAAGAGAGAAATAAAATCAGAATAATAGTGATGTGTTTTGTAAACAAGAGTGAAGTAAAATCAGAGTAAGAGTGATGTGTTTTTTGAACAAGATTGAAATAAAATCAGAATAAGAGTGATGTGTTTTGTGAACAAGAGTGATGTAAAATCAGAATAATAGTGACGTGTTTTGTAAACAACAGTGAAGTAAAATCATGCTAAGAGTGATGTGTTTTGTAATCAACGGTGAAGTAAAATCATAATAAGATTGATGTGTTTTGTAAATAAGAGTGAAGTAAAATCAAAATAAGAGTGATGTGTTTTGTAAACAAGAGAGAAATAAAATCAGAATAATAGTGATGTGTTTTGTAAACAAGAGTGAAGTAAAATCAGAGTAAGAGTGATGTGTTTTTTGAACAAGATTGAAATAAAATCAGAATAAGAGTGATGTGTTTTGTGAACAAGAGTGATGTAAAATCAGAATAATAGTGACGTGTTTTGTAAACAACAGTGAAGTAAAATCATGCTAAGAGTGATGTGTTTTGTAATCAACGGTGAAGTAAAATCATAATAAGATTGATGTGTTTTGTAAATAAGAGTGAAGTAAAATCAAAATAAGAGTGATGTGTTTTGTAAACAAGAGAGAAATAAAATCAGAATAATAGTGATGTGTTTTGTAAACAAGAGTGAAGTAAAATCAGAGTAAGAGTGATGTGTTTTTTGAACAAGATTGAAATAAAATCAGAATAAGAGTGATGTGTTTTGTGAACAAGAGTGATGTAAAATCAGAATAATAGTGACGTGTTTTGTAAACAACAGTGAAGTAAAATCATGCTAAGAGTGATGTGTTTTGTAATCAACGGTGAAGTAAAATCATAATAAGATTGATGTGTTTTGTAAATAAGAGTGAAGTAAAATCAAAATAAGAGTGATGTGTTTTGTAAACAAGAGAGAAATAAAATCAGAATAATACTGATGTGTTTTGTAAACAAGAGTGAAGTAAAATCAGAGTAAGAGTGATGTGTTTTGTGAACAAGATTGAAATAAAATCAGAATAAGAGTGATGTGTTTTGTGAACAAGAGTGATGTAAAATCAGAATAATAGTGACGTGTTTTGTAAACAACAGTGAAGTAAAATCATGCTAAGAGCGATGTGTTTTGTAATCAACAGTGAAGTAAAATCATAATAAGAGTGATGTGTTTTGTAAACAAGAGTGAAGTAAAATCAAAATAAGAGTGATGTGTTTTGTAAACAAGAGTGAAGTAAAATCAGAATAAGAGTGATATGTTTTGTGAACAAGAGTGAAGTAAAAGCAGAATAAGGGTGATGTGTTTTGTGAACAAGAGTGAAGTAAAATCAGAATAAGAGTGATGTGTTTTGTGAACAAGAGTGAAGTAAATTCAGAATAAGAGTGATGTGTTTTGTGAACAAGAGTGATGTAAAATCAGAATAATAGTGACGTGTTCTGTAAACAACAGTGAAGTAAAATCATGCTAAGAGCGATGTGTTTTGTAATCAACAGTGAAGTAAAACCATAATAAGAGTGATGTGTTTTGTAAACAAGAGTGAAGTAAAATCAGAATAAGAGTGATGTGTTTTGTAAACAAGAGTGAAGTAAAATCAGAATAAGAGTGATATGTTTTGTGAACAAGAGTGAAGTAAAATCAGAATAAGAGTGATGTGTTTTGAGAACAAGAGTGAAGTAAAATCAGAATAAGAGTGATGTGTTTTGTTAACAAGATTGAAGTCAATTCAGAATAAGAGTGATGTGTTTTGTGAACAAGAGTGATGTAAAATCAGAATAATAGTGACGTGTTTTGTAAACAACAGTGAAGTAAAATCATGCTAAGAGTGATGTGTTTTGTAATCAACGGTGAAGTAAAATCATAATAAGATTGATGTGTTTTGTAAATAAGAGTGAAGTAAAATCAAAATAAGAGTGATGTGTTTTGTAAACAAGAGAGAAATAAAATCAGAATAATAGTGATGTGTTTTGTAAACAAGAGTGAAGTAAAATCAGAGTAAGAGTGATGTGTTTTTTGAACAAGATTGAAATAAAATCAGAATAAGAGTGATGTGTTTTGTGAACAAGAGTGATGTAAAATCAGAATAATAGTGACGTGTTTTGTAAACAACAGTGAAGTAAAATCATGCTAAGAGTGATGTGTTTTGTAATCAACGGTGAAGTAAAATCATAATAAGATTGATGTGTTTTGTAAATAAGAGTGAAGTAAAATCAAAATAAGAGTGATGTGTTTTGTAAACAAGAGAGAAATAAAATCAGAATAATAGTGATGTGTTTTGTAAACAAGAGTGAAGTAAAATCAGAGTAAGAGTGATGTGTTTTTTGAACAAGATTGAAATAAAATCAGAATAAGAGTGATGTGTTTTGTGAACAAGAGTGATGTAAAATCAGAATAATAGTGACGTGTTTTGTGAACAAGATTGAAATCAAATCAGAATAAGAGTGATGTGTTTTGTGAACAAGAGTGATGTAAAATCAGAATAATAGTGACGTGTTTTGTAAACAACAGTGAAGTAAAATCGTGGTAAGAGTGATGTGTTTTGTAATCAACGGTGAAGTAAAATAATAATAAGAGTGATGTGTTTTGTACACAAGAGTGAAGTAAAATCAAAATAAGAGTGATGTGTTTTGTGAACAAGAGTGAAGTAAATTCAGAATAAGAGTGATGTGTTTTGTTAACAAGTGTGAAATAAATTCAGAATAAGGGTGATGTGTTTTGTGAACAAGATTGAAATAAAATCAGAATAAGAGTGATGTGTTTTGTGAACAATAGTGATGTAAAATCAGAATAATAGTGGTGTGTTTTGTAAACAACAGTGAAGTAAAATCATGCTAAGAGTGATGTGTTTGGTAATCAACAGTGAAGTAAAATCATAATAAGAGTGATGTGTTTTGTAAACAAGAGTGAAGTAAAATCAAAACAAGAGTGATGTGTTTTGTAAAAGAATAAGAATGATGTGTTTTGTAAACAAGAGTGAAGTAAAATCAGAATAAGAGTGATGTGTTTTGTAAACAAGAGCGAAGTAAAATCAGAATAAGAGTGATGTGTTTTGTAAACAAGAGTGAAGTAAAATCAAAATAAGAGTGATGTGTTTTGTAAACAAGAGTGAAGTAAAATCAAAATAAGAGTGATATGTTTTGTGAGCAAGAGTGAAGTAAAATCAGAATAAGAGTGATGTGTTTTGAGAACAAGAGTGAAGTAAAATCAGAATAAGAGTGATGTGTTTTGTTAACAAGATTGAAGTCAAATCAGAATAAGAGTGATGTGTTTTGTGAACAAGAGTGATGTAAAATCAGAATAATAGTGACGTGTTTTGTAAACAACAGTGAAGTAAAATCATGCTAAGAGTGATGTGTTTTGTAATCAACGGTGAAGTAAAATCATAATAAGATTGATGTGTTTTGTAAACAAGAGTGAAGTAAAATCAAAATAAGAGTGATGTGTTTTGTAAACAAGAGTGAAATAAAATCAGAATAATAGTGATGTGTTTTGTAAACAAGAGTGAAGTAAAATCAGAGTAAGAGTGATGTGTTTTGTGAACAAGATTGAAATAAAATCAGAATAAGAGTGATGTGTTTTCTGAACAAGAGTGATGTAAAATCAGAATAATAGTGACGTGTTTTGTAAACAACAGTGAAGTAAAATCATGCTAAGAGCGATGTGTTTTGTAATCAACAGTGAAGTAAAATCATAATAAGAGTGATGTGTTTTGTAAACAAGAGTGAAGTAAAATCAAAATAAGAGTGATGTATTTTGTAAACAAGAGTGAAGTAAAATCAGAATAAGAGTGATATGTTTTGTGAACAAGAGTGAAGTAAAATCAGAATAAGAGTGATGTGTTTTGTGAACAAGAGTGAAGTAAAATCAGAATAAGAGTGATGTGTTTTGTGAACAAGAGTGAAGTAAATTCAGAATAAGAGTGATGTGTTTTGTGAACAAGATTGAAGTCAAATCAGAATAAGAGTGATGTGTTTTGTGAACAAGAGTGATGTAAAATCAGAATAATAGTGACGTGTTTTGTAAACAACAGTGAAGTAAAATCATGGTAAGAGTGATGTGTTTTGTAATCAATGGTGAAGTAAAATTATAATAAGAGTGATGTGTTTTGTAAACAAGAGTGAAATAAAATCAAAATAAGAGTGATGTGTTTTGTGAACAAGAGTGAAGTAAATTCAGAATAAGAGTGATGTGTTTTGTGAACAAGAGTGAAATAAAATCAGAATAAGGGTGATGTGTTTTGTGAACAAGATTGAAATAAAATCAGAATAAGAGTGATGTGTTTTGTGAACAAGAGTGATGTAAAATCAGAATAATAGTGACGTGTTTTGTAAACAACAGTGAAGTAAAATCATGCCAAGAGTGATGTGTTTTGTAATCAACAGTGAAGTAAAATCATAATAAGAGTGATGTGTTTTGTAAACAAGAGTGAAGTAAAATCAAAACAAGAGTGATGTGTTTTGTAAAAGATTAAGAATGATGTGTTTTGTAAACAAGAGTGAAGTAAAATCAGAATAAGAGTGATGTGTTTTGTAAACAAGAGCGAAGTAAAATCAGAATAAAAGTGATGTGTTTTGTAAACAAGAGTGAAGTAAAATCAAAATAAGAGTGATGTGTTTTGTAAACAAGAGTGAAGTAAAATCAGAATAAGTGTGATATGTTTTGTGAACAAGAGTGAAGTAAAATCAGAATAAGAGTGATGTGTTTTGAGAACAAGAGTGAAGTAAAATCAGAATAAGAGTGATGTGTTTTGTTAACAAGATTGAAGTCAAATCAGAATAAGAGTGATGTGTTTTGTGAACAAGAGTGATGTAAAATCAGAATAATAGTGACGTGTTTTGTAAACAACAGTGAAGTAAAATCATGCTAAGAGTGATGTGTTTTGTAATCAACGGTTAAGTAAAATCATAATAAGATTGATGTGTTTTGTAAACTAGAGTGAAGTAAAATCAAAATAAGAGTGATGTGTTTTGTAAACAAGAGTGAAATAAAATCAGAATAATAGTGATGTGTTTTGTAAACAAGAGTGAAGTAAAATCAGAGTAAGAGTGATGTGTTTTGTGAATAAGATTGAAATAAAATCAGAATAAGAGTGATGTGTTTTGTGAACAAGAGTGATGTAAAATCAGAATAATAGTGACATGTTTTGTAAACAACAGTGAAGTAAAATCATGCTAAGAGCGATGTGTTTTGTAATCAACAGTGAAGTAAAATCATAATAAGAGTGATGTGTTTTGTAAACAAGAGTGAAGTAAAATCAAAATAAGAGTGATGTGTTTTGTAAACAAGAGTGAAGTAAAATCAGAATAAGAGTGATATGTTTTGTGAACAAGAGTGAAGTAAAATCAGAGTAAGAGTGATGTGTTTTGTGAACAAGAGTGAAGTAAAATCAGAATAAGAGTGATGTGTTTTGTGAACAAGAGTGAAGTAAATTCAGAATAAGAGTGATGTGTTTTGTGAACAAGATTGAAGTCAAATCAGAATAAGAGTGATGTGTTTTGTGAACAAGAGTGATGTAAAATCAGAATAATAGTGATGTGTTTTGTAAACAACAGTGAAGTAAAATCATGCTAAGAGTGATGTGTTTTGTAATCAACTCATCATAAGATGCTTAGATCAAAGGAAAACATTGTCTGAAATGTGTTGAGGGTACAAATTATACTGAATCAGAGTAGTTATGGAACAATTGTCTTTGCTGAAAGCAAGTTCTAAAATTTGCGCAACGGAAGAGTACCAAGACAGATGTAATATGTATGAAGACATACTACACCAGCTATCCTTCTGCTTATTTAGTCTTCTGTCCCAACACCTCCTCGGCTTTGACAACAATCAACCTGCACATTAAGGAAAACAAAATGCAGGGCTGAGTACTTGATGCACTCAGTGGGCTCATGCCGAAAATATTTTCTTTTAGTTGTCAGCCAAGCTGAGTGAACGCGGGGTTTTACTGAAAATCTATCCCGGTCACTAAAATCTGTTATTTCTTTCTGAAAATAGACTGCAGTCATTTAAACTTCTGATGATATGCCATATCAGCTGCGTGAATCGGGAATGTGGCCACATTCCACGACCACTGGGCCGGCCAACCTGGCGCTAGCTCACGACCCACGGACCGGCCAACCTAGCGCTAGCTCACGGTCCCTATGTGTACACTAGTCCGAGTAGGATTTACTGACCTACTGGGACCCGAATTCGATTTAACTGGGTTGGCATAGCCAACAGATAGGCAATCATAAAACAAAACATGGCATGACAACTCATTCAAATAATCATGCTTTTCACATAAATTCTGAAAAAGAAAGCCCACACATAATGTAGGATAGAAAAGCCCACCTCGTTTGCTTAACTCTTTCAAACGGGCACTGTCTGACTTGAGATTTACTCGTCGAGCGACGACGTCCCTTTTCAAAAATAATATACTTAAATTAGGCTTTAAGTAATCATTGATCTTGCATGAATGCATGCCTAAGCGTGATCTTTTATTTTATCTCTTTCTTTCTAAATATTAGAGATCTAAAATCTTTAATTAAATCGGCGATTTAATTTTTTCCGAAACCGACTGATCTGTTTGGGTATAATATATATTCCTGGATTATTCTTAAGTATTTTTAATACTTTTTGTGACTATTAAAGCCCGCTTTAAATTTTATCAAAAGCTATTCTACACGGTTTAATATTTCTTTTCTTCCGCGACTTAGGAATTTAATCCCATTATACTTTGGAACTAATCTAAGATAATGGTTCCAAACAGATTAAGCTTTGTGGTCCAAACTAATTAAAGAGGGGCAGTGGCCCATTTTAATTTCTGTTGAATCTGGCCCAAAAGATTTATTCTTAGGCCCATCTCTCTTCTTCTTTTGTTTTGTTTTATTCATTTGGCCCAAAGGCCCAAACTAATTTTAAAAAGGAGAGGGCCCAAATCCTTCATACTCCCACCCGTCACTTTCTTCCTCCTTCACTTGTTCCTCACATTTTCCCCCAGTTCAAATCAATTTCCAATCGAAGAAGGGGCGAGACCCAAATTTTCGATCTTTGATTCGACGTCAATCGCCGACCGCTCCGACACCAGGCCGGCGGCATCGCCGTCGCCATTGTCGGTTGTACCCGGTGGCCCTTCGTTTCGGTAAATCCTCAAATTGGGAAGAACCCTAGCCTTCGTCTCTTCCGTCGACGGCGAATCTCTCTTTTTTCTTCACGGCGAAATCGCCGCTCCCGACGGATTTTCTGGAGACCAGCCAGAAATTATCCCCTCCTCGGTCTAGTTCTCCCGCGAAGCTATTACCTTGGCCTTGGGGAGAACACAAAAGGCGTCGCCTTTCTCCCGTGAGTAGCCGTTCTAGGTGCTGTGCACACTTTGTCCGGCCCTCCTTCTACGTCGCTCAAGGAAGCTCCGAGCCGCCGCAGTAGTCAGGCCGTCAGCCTCGCGCTAGTGCTCCCTCGCTGCCAGCAGTGCTGCCGTCGCAGCTGCTATTGGGCCGCCGTCACCCTAGGGGCTTCCGCGTCTGCCTTCGCGTCTTGCCGTCGCCGGTGGCCTCTGGCAGTTTCTTGCCCCTAAGCTAAGTCCTTCTTAGCTAATTTATGTCTTCTTTAGACGACATCAGTTACGATTACATGGTTTAGCATTAGGCAGGTTAGGGTGATTTGATTCTTGTTCTTGAGCATCGATATTCCTAAGTTCTCAAGTCCTAGCTATATGCTTGTTCTATATGATGCAATTATGGTGTTGAGGGAGTTACCTCTTGTGAAAGTGATGGGATGGAGTTTCCGGTCTCTGGACACTTTCAAACCGAGCTCTGTGCTCTTTCCCTGATTCTCCTTCTTGTTATCTACTGAATGAGAAATGTTGAAGTGTAGGGAAGTGGAACCGAGGGGGGATAGCGTGTATATATGCTTAGTTTGTAACTGAAAGCTCTGTAAAGTTGTAACTGAAAGCTCTGGTGCCCTGGCTTTGTTGCCTCCTCTACGAGTGCAGATCTGTACAAGCATCTGATCCATTTTCTGTTACACCTTGCAGTTTCCTTTTGTGCAGCCTTTATTTGGATTTCTTGTCATCTAATTCCAGGTGCACAATGCATGAGGCTGTGGCCGAGCTCTGTATTGGCAGGCTGCTGTATACCTTGTTGTTATACATTGCATGCTCTTGTCCTTGGCCCCCTTGCAGCTTTCTTTAATTGTCTGTGGTGAATTGCAGGTGCACCAGGTTGCAGGATGCTGCAGTTGTACATGAGGGTGCAGAGATTGGTTGGGGCTTAAGGATGTTGCAGGCTGCTGCTGCTGTGCTGCGGCTATCCTCTTTCTCGGCTCATGGCAGCTTTCGGTTATGGACTGAAGGGTGCAGGGTTTGTTGCTCTTTTTGTGGCAGATGTTGCAGGCTGATCCGGCCCGTCGGGCCGCGGCCGAGCCTAAAGAAGAGGCCTTAAACTTGGCATTCCAAATTGTAATAGGATAGGGTTTTCCTTTGGTTCTCATTCTTCTTCTTTCTTTCATCATCAAGCATATTGTAAACTTATACTTAGCTTGGTAATTCTATATACTGTGTTTTGTTTACTCAAGAGCGCAAATCAATTCATATTTCTTTCTTTAAATTTCTATTATTTATTTCAAAATTCTCGAGAATCTAGGTCTCGGCTATTACATTCCACCCCCCTTAACAAAAATTTCATCCCGAAATTTTGTCTCGGTTAGGCAAAAAAACTGTGGGTACTTCTCTTTCATCTGGTCCTCGAGCTCCCACGTCGCCTCCTCGCGGCCGTGATGCTTCCATAGGACTTTCACTGTTACAATATTTTTGTTTCTCAACTCTTTAACTTTTCTGTCCAGAATTGCTTCTGGCTTTTCTTCATAGCTCAAATCTGGTTCTAACACCACTTCTTCTTGGTGCATTATGTGTTTAGGGTCAAACACATACTTTCTCAACTGTGATACATGAAACACATTGTGAACATTCCCGAAGCTGGGCGGAAGCGCTAATCTGTACTCCACCGGGCCGACTGTTTCTAGGATCTCGTAAGGCCCGATGAAACGCGGTTTCAGCTTGCCCTTGACGCCAAATCTGGTTATCCCTTTCGATGGGGATACTTTCAGAAAGACCTTGTCTCCTGCTTTGAACTGTAAATCCGTTCTACGAGCACCTGCATATGATTTATGTCTATCTTGAGCTTCTTTGATTCTCCCTCGGATTTGTCGGACAATTTCTATCATTTCCTCAACCGAGTCTGGTCCGAGAATCCTTCTCTCACCAACTTCATCCCAGTAAAGTGGTGATCTACACTTCTTCCCATAGAGTGCCTCATATGGGGCCATATCAATAGTTGCCTGGTAACTGTTGTTGTAGGCGAACTCTATAAGTGGAAGTATTGGCTCCCAGCTTACGCCACGGTCGAGGACTACGGCCCTTAACATATCTTCTAATGTCTGAATCGTCCTTTCGGACTGTCCGTCCGTCTGTGGATGGAATGCTGTGCTGAAATTCAGCTGAGTGCCTAACTCTCGCTGTAGGCTTATCCAAAATCTAGAAGTAAATTTTGAATCTCGATCTGAGGTGATCGTTACTGGTACACCATGTAGGCGCACAATCTCTTGCACATAAATCTGTGCCAACTTGTCAGATCCGTATGTGATACGAATTGGTATGACGTGAGCACTTTTGGTGAGTCGATCTATAATCACCCAGATGGCAGTGTTTCCTTGCTGTGATTTTGGCAATCCTGTCACAAAATCCATTGCTATATGCTCCCATTTCCATTCTGGAATCTCGAGAGGCTGTAACTTTCCATAGGGTCGTTGATGTAACGCCTTCACTTGCTGGCAAGCCAGGCATCTTTCTACAAACGATGCTATGCTTTTCTTCATGCCATCCCACCAAAATTGCTTCTTCAAGTCCTGATACATCTTTGTACTCCCAGGATGGGCAGTGTAGGGTGTCTCATGAGCTTCACTCATGACCTCGTTCCTAAGTGCCTCCTCTTTGGGTACGCATAGTCTCCCTTTGAAAGTGAGAGCATTATCCGCCTCTTCGCGGTAACAATCCCTTTTTCCGGTCCTCACTCTGAGACGAACCTTTTCTAGGGCTTCATCGTATCTCTGGGCGTCAATGATTCTAGCTCTTAAATCTGGTTCTAAGACCAAGGTGGATATTTTGCTGTCCACTGTCTCCGGGGCTCTTACTATCTCCAGTCGCATCTTGGCGAATTCCCCGATAAGCTCTTCCTCTAGGGTGAGGAAAGTAGCCACTTGAGGCCCAGTCTTTCTGCTCAAGGCATCTGCTACCACATTGGCTTTGCCTGGGTGGTAATTTATACCACAGTCGTAGTCTTTGACTAGTTCCAGCCATCTGCGCTGTCTCATATTCAGGTCCTTCTGCTTGAAGAAGTATTTGAGACTCTTATGATCTGTGAAGATCTCACATCGAACTCCATAGAGGTGATGTCCCCAAATCTTCAAAGCGTGTACCACTTCTGCTAGTTCCAGGTCGTGCGTCGGGTAGTTCAACTCGTGCGGCCTCAACTGGCGTGACGCATATGCTATCACCTTGCCTTTCTGCATCAGCACGCACCCGAGTCCGACCTTCGATGCATCTGTATACACCACATAGTTGACTCCCGCTTCTGGCACAGCTAGAACTGGCGCTGTGGTCAACTTTTCCTTTAGCAACTGGAAGCTTGCTTCACATTCTGGGGTCCAATTGACTTTAACTCCTTTCTTGAGCTGTTGAGTCATCGGCCTCGCTATTTTAGAAAACCCCTCAATGAACCTTCGGTAGCATCATGCCAGTCCTAGGAAACTCCGAATTTCATTAGGCGTCGCTGGTGACTGCCAACGTTGCACGGCTTCAACTTTAGCAGGGTCTACTCGGATCCCTTCTGCTGTCACTAAGTGTCCAAGAAAGTTCACTTTGTTAAGCCAGAACTCACACTTGCTAAACTTAGCATAGAACTTCTCGGCTCTTAACGTCTCTAACGTAGTTCTCAGTGCTCCTCGTGTTTCTTCTCGTTCTTTGAGTACATGAGCACGTCGTCTTTAAAAGCTAGGACGACCTTGTCCAAATATGGGCGGAACACGCGGTTCATTAGGTTCATGAACACGGCTGGGGCGTTTGTAAGCCCAAAAAGGCATTACCGTAAACTCGTAATGGTCATATCTGGTGCGAAGTGCAGTCTTAGGTATACCGTCTTGTCGAACTCCCAGCTAGTGATAACCCGATCTCAAGCCCATCTTCGAGAATACGCTGGCTCCTCGTAGCTGGTCGAAGAGGTCGTTGATTCTCGGTAGAGGTACTTGTTCTTGAGGGTTAACTTATTTAGCTCTCGATAGTCGATACACATTCGCAAAGTCCCGTCCTTCTTCTTCATGAAGAGTACTGATGCGCCCAAATACGATACACTGGGTCTGATGAAACCCAGGTCTACTTATTCTTGTAACTGGATCTTAAGTTCTTCTTATTTCTTGAGCGCCATTCTATATGGTGACTGAGATAATATGACTGATTCAAGTCATTCCTTTAGTAATTCATTTCGTCTGGGTGATGAAGCTATTTCTAATCTTAGATTTCATCGCCAGGTATTGAGTTCTCTAACGCTTGCATCGATCGTAAAGGTAGTCATTGAGCTGCCATAATGATCTCGTAACCTCTCGCTCAGTTAAGGTAGTCTACTTTTACCGCTTTCAAGGTGCTTTTGAGCTTACTGCGACTCTTTCGTCATGATTTAGTACAGACTTGTTCTACTCGCGTCAATCCTTGAATATTGGTTTAGTGCATGTGGAGGTGTTGGCTTCTTTCTCCCAACGCTACTGTCTCCATGCCCTTTTTGGTTCGACTGAGCGATTCATGGTGAAATAATCTAGCATGACTTTCCAAAGTGATCTAGATCTCGTGTCCAGATTAACACAAAACTGTATCGACAGCTCCTTTCTGAGCTGCTTAATTGAGACGTGGCATATCGTAGAATAATTCGTCGCATTTTATTGCCAACGTTTGCCCTTGCTCTATATCATAGGGCTCTAAATCCTGTTCTCTTGCGATAACTTCTTTTAAAAGGAAAAATTCAATTTCTCCCTTCATAGTAGGGACGGTGAGGGTAGCGGTGCTATCACGCGTTCCTCTCCCGAATGTCTCTCCAGCTTTAGCTTTTTTCCTGGCCACCTCTTAGACGAATCCCTTTTGCTGATGGGATTTGTTCCGTCAAACATAAACTACGAATACACTCGTACTTTCTCCATGGCTTTCATTATATGCCCATGATTGAGTCTTTGTTCTTGTGGCTTACTTATCTTACTCGGAGTAAGCATTTTGATCGTTCAAACTACCATATAGGTCTTTTACGTCTTCGGACATCATTTAATCCACAAATATTCCTTGATATTTCTCTACTCAAGGCTAGTTGCTTCTCCATGGAGATGTGTTTATCATGCGCATCTGAAAGAAACTGAGTCTATGCCTTTCCTGATAGTTTCGTATCAATAACTCGATGATTAATCTAATAGTCTTAACTTGGATTATTATTCGCACAGGAGAGTATGACTGAAAATTTGAAGGGCTCCTGAATACCCAACTGGACAAGAATAACAGCTCTTGTTCAACTCATATGAATTTTCGTCGGTAATCGACCTTGAAGGTAAGTACTGAGTTCATTCAAAGAACTACGTAGCTCAACTGGTTCCAGGTAAACTCATAGAAGCTGAGGCTCACCCCTGGTGGGAGATAGAAATAATCATGAGATAGGTCATGAAAACTGGATGGAAATGAATTAACTGTAAATTCCCATAGTAAGCTGCAAAATAGGACAATATAGTTGTCCAATTAAACTGAAAGGATCTGAGCATCAAGGACAGTGGTTCAAACATGTCATCGCCTAAGATGATCAACCGCGAAAATTTATAAACGTAGGCGATTGCAATGAAGGAACATTGATCATGTTTCAAAGGCATCTTGATAACAAAATCACATCAATGATTTCATCGGTTCATTAAGGCAATACACTGAAATGAACTATTCAGAGAAAAAAATCAGCTAGGGCAAGCTCGTTAGGGAAAGGTGCAATATGCTTGCCTTAACTTCGAGCTGCAGAAAAATTCCGAGACTAGGAATAATACATGTACTGGAATCGAGGTCGAAAAATTTCACCTTTGTAGGATTTCAAAATAGGGAGGTAAAAAGTTCCAGCACCACATGAAATTCCCTGAGGAAAATGTTTAACTGTCTTGATCACTCTGGGGATCACAACGTAAGCATCGTAAGAATGAAATTTCATTGCATAGGTCCAAGAAATCGAGATATAAATCTCCAATATTTTGGCTCAAAGGAGGCAACAACAAATAATGATGCTTGGAACATAAGAGTATCCCAAATTTGGGAACTGAAACTGAGTCACCGCTTTCCTGAAGAGAATGAAAGTGGCGTACTACTTGCAGAACGTGAGTCAATCAAAGGTCTTAATAGCCGACAGGACATCGTTGTCCCGGAGGTTCAAAGAATGTCTGAAGAATACGCTCATTCCGAAGATCATAGATATGAACAACTGTAGAATTTAGGGTTTACGACTGGAGCTTAAACAGTCAAAACTTTACTCCTTATGTACGATGAGTCAAAAGGACTGCAGTCCATAAGCTGGAAATGAGTCAAACCTCGCACAGAAAAAGGAACACTGACATGGTACTTGCGAGTCAAAACTAGAGTCTGAATAGACGAGGGTATCGTCCTTGGAAGGACTCTTAGAAGGGATTTCATTGGGAATCCAAGTAAGTACTATTGATTATAATCATCGGTTCTAGTTATGTGACACTCCCTTGTTTTTCTTGTGGAGCTCGCACATGATAAATGCGTTCTGGGAAACCATACATTCCAAGATGGGGTTCCTCGTGCTGTTAAACTGATAACCGCAGCTGGAGGTCATACTTTCATATCGTTCTCGATAACTTAGAACGCTGATTCTGGTAAAACATTACATTCTCCATCGTGCTTCGTAGCACGCTATAAGTATCGCTTCTGGATCACGTAGCCACTTGGACTTGTTACGCCACATTAGATCACTTTACTAGATCGCGGGTACGATCTCTTTCCGTGTAGGGATGCATCTCCCGAACAGGCTGGAAAGTAAACTATTTTCGTTATAACTTGGTCTTTGTAAAGACATTGGGAACTTCTTGGTTCATCGTCTAGTATACATATATATACGTATACTATCTGTGTGCTTAAAAGAATGGACTTCCTTTAATTGCTGTCTATAAGTAGTACAATAGTGCTTTTTGGCTCGTCTTTTCTTTCTCATAATTCCTTGGAATTTGAAGCTTGCCCAAACTGATGGGTTTTAGTTGGTCTCGTCGCCCTGGAAGGCGGTAACAAATTCTTATTCTGCTAGTACTTGATCCTGAAAGTCTCACCTAAGGTACTTTTCTAAAGCACTCTAGGTTCACATACATAGTCCCCATGACATCTATACATTCATGTCAAGCTCTTTAAACATAAATCACAGATACATTAAGCATATCTCATGCAAAGTATCAGCTAGCACGTTGCGTCTTGCAAACTTTTCAAATAAACATTTTCGTTCCCATTTAGGGCTATGAAATTTTTTTTTTTTTTCTTTTTTTGAAAACTTAGAAAATTTTATTTTCCTTCTCAAAATGGAAAAATATTTTCTTTTTTTAAATTCTCTTTTCTGGACGAGCGGGCGTCGACCCCTGTTTCTGGTGCAGTTGATCGTGTCGAGCTGAGGTGTTGGGATCTTGTACTTAACATTCTGTTCATCTTCAAGCCTAGTACTATCTTTTCTGGACTGAGGCTTAGAAAGAAGGTTCTTGGGTCAGAGCGAAAGAAAATTGCTCTGATACCACTCTGTCACGACCACATCTCCCTAGTCAAAGAAAGTGTAGCTATATCGCGACTAAAACTTACTGAAGCTGTCTCAACTCATCATAAGATGCTTAGATCAAAGGAAAACATTGTCTGAAATGTGTTGAGGGTACAAATTATACTGAATCAGAGTAGTTATGGAACAATTGTCTTTGCTGAAAGCAAGTTCTAAAATTTGCGCAACGGAAGAGTACCAAGACAGATGTAATATGTATGAAGACATACTACACCAGCTATCCTTCTGCTTATTTAGTCTTCTGTCCCAACACCTCCTCGGCTTTGACAACAATCAACCTGCACATTAAGGAAAACAAAATGCAGGGCTGAGTACTTGATGCACTCAGTGGGCTCATGCAGAAAATATTTTCTTTTAGTTGTCAGCCAAGCTGAGTGAACGCGGGGTTTTACTGAAAATCTATCCCGGTCACTAAAATCTGTTATTTCTTTCTGAAAATAGACTGCAGTCATTTAAACTTCTGATGATATGCCATATCAGCTGCGTGAATCGGGAATGTGGCCACATTCCACGACCACTGGGCCGGCCAACCTGGCGCTAGCTCACGACCCACGGACCGGCCAACCTAGCGCTAGCTCACGGTCCCTATGTGTACACTAGTCCGAGTAGGATTTACTGACCTACTGGGACCCGAATTCGATTTAACTGGGTTGGCATAGCCAACAGATAGGCAATCATAAAACAAAACATGGCATGACAACTCATTCAAATAATCATGCTTTTCACATAAATTCTGAAAAAGAAAGCCCACACATAATGTAGGATAGAAAAGCCCACCTCGTTTGCTTAACTCTTTCAAACGGGCACTGTCTGACTTGAGATTTACTCGTCGAGCGACGACGTCCCTTTTCAAAAATAATATACTTAAATTAGGCTTTAAGTAATCATTGATCTTGCATGAATGCATGCCTAAGCGTGATCTTTTATTTTATCTCTTTCTTTCTAAATATTAGAGATCTAAAATCTTTAATTAAATCGGCGATTTAATTTGTTCCGAAACCGACTGATCTGTTTGGGTATAATATATATTCCCGGATTATTCTTAAGTATTTTTAAAATACTTTTTGTGACTATTAAAGCCCGCTTTAAATTTTATCAAAAGCTATTCTACACGGTTTAATATTTCTTTTCTTCCACGACTTAGGAATTTAATCCCATTATACTTTGGAACTAATCTGAGATAATGGTTCCAAACAGATTAAGCTTTGTGGTCCAAACTAATTAAAGAGGAGCAGTGGCCCATTTTAATTTCTGTTGAATCTGGCCCAAAAGATTTATCCTTAGGCCCATCTCTCTTCTTCTTTTGTTTTGTTTTATTCATTTGGCCCAAAGGCCCAAACTAATTTTAAAAAGGAGAGGGCCCAAATCCTTCATACTCCCACCCGTCACTTTCTTCCTCCTTCACTTGTTCCTCACATTTTCCCCCAGTTCAAATCAATTTCCAATCGAAGAAGGGGCGAGACCCAAATTTTCGATCTTTGATTCGACGTCAATCGCCGACCGCTCCGACACCAGGCCGGCGGCATCGCCGTCGCCATTGTCGGTTGTACCCGGTGGCCCTTCGTTTCGGTAAATCCTCAAATTGGGAAGAACCCTAGCCTTCGTCTCTTCCGTCGACGGCGAATCTCTCTTTTTTCTTCACGGCGAAACCGCCGCTCCCGACGGATTTTCTGGAGACCAGCCAGAAATTATCCCCTCCTCGGTCTAGTTCTCCCGCGAAGCTATTACCTTGGCCTTGGGGAGAACACAAAAGGCGTCGCCTTTCTCCCGTGAGTAGCCGTTCTAGGTGCTGTGCACACTTTGTCCGGCCCTCCTTCTACGTCGCTCAAGGAAGCTCCGAGCCGCCGCAGTAGTCAGGCCGTCAGCCTCGCGCTAGTGCTCGCTCGCTGCCGGCAGTGCTGCCGTCGCAGCTGCTATTGGGCCGCCGTCACCCTAGGGGCTTCCGCGTCTGCCTTCGCGTCTTGCCGTCGCCGGTGGCCTCCGGCAGTTTCTTGCCCCTAAGCTATGTCCTTCTTAGCTAATTTATGTCTTCTTCAGACGACATCAGTTACGATTACATGGTTTAGCATTAGGCAGGTTAGGGTGATTCGATTCTTGTTCTTGAGCATCGATATTCCTAAGTTCTCAAGTCCTAGCTATATGCTTGTTCTATATGATGCAATTATGGTGTTGAGGGAGTTACCTCTTGTGAAAGTGATGGGATGGAGTTTCCGGTCTCTGGACACTTTCAAACCGAGCTCTGTGCTCTTTCCCTGATTCTCCTTCTTGTTATCTACTGAACGAGAAATGTTGAAGTGTAGGGAAGTGGAACCGAGGGGGGATAGCGTGTATATATGCTTAGTTTGTAACTGAAAGCTCTGTAAAGTTGTAACTGAAAGCTCTGGTGCCCTGGCTTTGTTGCCTCCTCTGCGAGTGCAGATCTGTACAAGCATCTGATCCATTTTCTGTTACACCTTGCAGTTTCCTTTTGTGCAGCCTTTATTTGGATTTCTTGTCATCTAATTCCAGGTGCACAATGCATGAGGCTGTGGCCGAGCTCTGTATTGGCAGGCTGCTGTATACCTTGTTGTTATACATTGCATGCTCCCCCTTGCAGCTTTCTTTAACTGTCTGTGGTGAATTGCAGGTGCACCAGGTTGCAGGATGCTGCAGTTGTACATGAGGGTGCAGAGATTGGTTGGGGCTTAAGGATGTTGCAGGCTGCTGCTGCTGTGCTGCGGCTATCCTCTTTCTCGGCTCATGGCAGCTTTCGGTTATGGACTGAAGGGTGCAGGGTTTGTTGCTCTTTTTGTGGCAGATGTTGCAGGCTGATCCGGCCCGTCGGGCCGCGGCCGAGCCTAAAGAAGAGGCCTTAAACTTGGCATTCCAAATTGTAATAGGATAGGGTTTTCCTTTGGTTCTCATTCTTCTTCTTTCTTTCATCATCAAGCATATTGTAAACTTATACTTAGCTTGGTAATTCTATATACTGTGTTTTGTTTACTCAAGAGCGCAAATCAATTCATATTTCTTTCTTTAAATTTCTATTATTTATTTCAAAATTCTCGAGAATCTAGGTCTCGGCTATTACATGCTGCCAACTCCAAGTCATGCGTCGGATAGTTCAACTCATGCGGCCTCAACTGCCTTGATGCATACGCAATCACTTTCCCATTCTGCATAAGTACACATCCAAGTCCAACTTTTGATGCATCGGTATACACCACGTAGTTAGTGTCTGGCTCTGGCACAGCGAGAATTGGTGCGGTGGTCAACTTCTCTTTTAGTAACTGAAAACTGGCCTCATACTCCGGCGTCCAATTCACTTTGACCCCTTTCTTTAGTTGTTGAGTCATTGGCCTCGCTATCTTAGAAAATCCCTCGATAAATCTCCGATAATATCCCGCCAGTCCTAGGAAGCTCCGAATTTCGTTAGGTGTGGTTGGTGATTTCCATTTCTGTACAGCTTCCACCTTTGCGGGGTCTACTCGAATTCCATCTGCACTCACTATGTGCCCAAGGAAATTAACTTCTTTGAGCCAAAACTCACACTTACTTAACTTGGCATAGAGTTTCTCGGCCCTTAACGTCTCCAAGGTAGTCCTCAAATGTTTTTCATGTTCCTGTTCGTTCTTTGAGTAAATAAGGACATCGTCTATGAAGACTAAGACGAACTTGTCCAAGTATGGATGGAACACACGATTCATAAGGTCCATAAATACGGCCGGCGCATTTGTCAATCCGAAAGGCATCACTATAAACTCATAATGGTCGTATCTAGTTCGGAAAGCCGTCTTGGGTACATCTTCTCGTCGGACTCTCAGTTGATGGTATCCCGATCTCAAATCCATTTTTGAAAATACTCCAGCTCCACGGAGTTGATCAAACAAATCATCTATCCTCGGCAGTGGATACTTGTTCTTGAGTGTCAACTTGTTCAACTCTCGATAATCTATGCACATCCTTAGTGTCCCATCCTTCTTCTTCACGAACAACACCGGTGCTCCCCACGGCGACACACTGGGTCTAATGAAACCCAAGTCTAGCAACTCTTGTAGTTGTATCTTAAGTTCTTCCAATTCCTTAGGCGCCATACGGTATGGTGCCTTAGATATCGGTGCTGATCCTGGCTCCAGATCAATTGTAAACTCCAACTGTCTATCGGGTGGCGGTCCTGGCAGGGCGTTAGGAAAAACGTCGGGAAATTCTTTCACTACTGCCACATCCTCTATGCTTCTTTCTTTCTTCTCATCTCCACTTAGATAGACGAGATAAGCCGGGCATCCCTTCCTCATCATAGTAGTTGCTTGAAGTGCAGAAATTATGGACTTGCGTCGGTTCAAAGAAATCCCGTAAAATACAGTCGGCTCATTTCCCGAGGTTTGAAAAGAGACCTCTCTCTCTTTACAGCGAATGGTAACATGATTCTCGGCCAACCAATCCATTCCCAAAATTATATCTACACTCCCCATCGACATAACTTGTAATTTGTGTGCAACTAGCTTAAGTTCTCCCATAGTAAATTCTACATTCGAGCAAATTTGTGAAATATCTATAGTTCCTCCTACGGGTGAAGTCACACTCATTCTCTGTTCAGTTCTATTGACAGGCAGTTCTAAAGTTTTCACACATGATGCTGATATAAAAGAATGTGATGCACCCGTATCAAACAAAACAATAATAGGCATGTCGAGGAGCGTGCCCATACCTGCCAAGTTTCCTTGCTCTTGATTCCCTTGCTGGTTCGTCGGCTGTTTCCCTTTTAAAGCATATGCCCTTGCCTGAGTGGGAAGTCCTTGACGACGTTGCTGCTGCTGGTGCTGCTGTGGTGCGGGTAAGTATCCCCTCGGTTCGGCTTGTAGTGCCCGCACTTGCGGACGGAACCCTTGATTGTTCTGTCCTGCTCCCATCCCCATAATCTTACTCGGGCATTCTCTTGAGAAGTGGCCGTTTCCACCACAAGTGTAACATTTATTGCTCTTTTCTCTGCACTCCCCAAAATGGTTCTTAAAGCACTTAGCACACTGGGGGGCTCTAGGCCGAAAGTCACCCCTCTGATAGGGAGCACTCTGCATACCTCCGTACTGCGGTGGGTTTCTGACGGGTTGTTGCCTCTTGTTATCATATGGGGTCCGATCTCCATCCCATTTCCTCTTATCTCTGAAATTATGTTGTTGAAGTGGCACTGGTGTAGTATTTGCTACTGTCATCTCCTTAGGCAACGCTTCTTCCACATCTAATGCACAAGCCAAAATCTCAGAATACGAAAGTCCCCTGCGACTTGCCACTGCTACTCTTATTTCGTGCTTGAGACCAGCACGAAACTTTTCTGCCATTTTCTCATCTGTGTCCACCAACTCGGGAGCATATCGAGTCATTTCACACAATGCACGGTCGTACTCCGTCACCGTCATATTCCCTTGCTTCAAAGTATGGAATTCAACTATCTTTGCTCGTCTATAGCTCATGGGAACGTACTTATTGTACACCTCTTCCTTGAATATCTCCCAAGTAAGCGCTTCACGGCGTTAAGGGTTCATGGTCCTTAGCTTTGTATCCCACCAAAAATCTGCGGGCCCCGTTAATTGAAAAGTCACACAAGCAAGGCGTTCCTTGTCGGTGCACTCCATAAAATCAAATATGCGCTCGAGGGTGCGTATCCAGGTCTCTGCCTTAGACGGCTCTCCCAGTCCATCAAACTGTGGGGGTTTTTGCCTCAAAAAGGTATCAATGTATTGTTTGGGTTGAGGCGGGGGTGGTGGTGGTGGTGGAGGCGGTGGTGGTGGTGGTGGTTGCTCTCCCTCGACATTCTGAGGGTCCACATGGTCCTCATCTCCACGTCCACGCCCAGGTCTACGTCCACGTCGGTGGCATTCTGATTCAAAACGCATAGATTAATATGGTCGCTCCAATTATTTATCACTACATTATCGTATCAAGACTTCTCACGCAACCTTTCATATATAACGATTATAGAATACGTATACAAAATCAAGCTACGTATGCGCATGTAACACCAACTATCATCACTCAAACTTCCATTCACACTTTCCGAACATTTATACTTATTATTTTTCTTTTATCCTTTCGGTATTAGAGTTTTACTGTGGTTCGTTGTTGCACGTTCATTTAGTTTGCTTAGAGAAGCAATAATTGAGTTGCTACATACAATTAGAATCGATAATGTAAGGTCTAACGTTCATCCCCAAACAGTCCGCAATCACACAAGGAATTCATAATATCATATTTCAATATGTACAAGTCATGACTCAAATCATCGTGTAAAGGCCACATAATCGAGCATACACAATCAATTATCACTAGACGTCACAACACATAACAACATCATGTTCCTCAAAATCTCAATAGGAAAAGAACTAGCATGCTTTCACTTAAAGTTCACATATTTCCAAAAATATTCACAAGTTTCCACAACATAAATTTTTTTCCGCCACATCAAATTCCACCATGAATAACTAATCATTTCCATTCCCAAAATATTTACCTCAAAACCTCTTACAAAAATTTTGGTTACCTCTTTTCAGGTTGAGCGCGATGGTCGGATGTTGAGCCTTTGACACTTTTAAATTAAATTATTTTATTTTATTTATTTATTTTGATCTAGGGATACTAATCTAGATCAAGAAAGAAAGAAGACGCTTGGGTCCAGAGCGGAAAGAAAGTTGCTCTGATACCACTATGTCACGCCCTCCTTTTCTAAGGATAGAAAACACGGTTGATCATGACTGGGGGATGATTAAAGAAACGGGGAAGAAAGGGGGAAAACATACACATCTGACCAAAAATTTAATAACTGAATTAACCTTGAAAACGTCATAATAATTTCCTAACAATAATACCAACTCTAAGTAAATAAAGAATGGACAAAAACAATTTGCCAACGAGTTAGACTCTCCACGGATAAACAATTCTAAAGAAAAGGACTCTTAGCGGAAGCGTTCAAGACACGGAAAATGCCGAGTATGAAGACACGACGAATCCAACAATTATTAATCATGACAAAACGATCCATGAACTCTGCTCAACATCCTCCACGTCCATCGCCGCTCAATCTGCACATTAAGAAAAATAATATGCAAGGCTGAGTACTTGATGCACTCAGTGGACACATGCCAAAACATAGTTTGTCAAGCCATAAATAAGTGACCTTGGGGGGTTTTAATTAAAAGAACCCAAGTACACAAAAACATTTATTTCACAAGTTCGGTTGGCCAACCATTTTCCATCCACATTCACCATCACCATATCTGAACATACATGACAAGGAACGTGGCCACGAACCAAGTCACTAGACCGGCCAACTCCAAAGAGATAGCACACGATCTACGGGGTGTACACTAGTCCGAGCAGGGTTTGCAGCCCTACTGGGACCCGAATTCGATTAAACATACATGGCATAGCCACTTCAGATAGGTTCATTCAAATACAAAACATGGCAAGACAAACACTTTCCACCTCCTTTCACATAAAAAGTATTTAGGACATAGTCCTTATTTAAAAAGAAAGCCCACCTCAAATGCTTAACTCCTCAACACTTTCTTGTTCCAACCGCAACAACGTGCACAAGTTCACCCTTTTTGACATATCATGATATGCAAAATTAGACTTTGCAAAATAATAAATTTAACAATGCATGCATCCTAAGTGTGTGCTCAATTTATTCTCCCATCATTTCTTGGTCAACACAAATAAAGTCCTCATATTTTATGGCTCATAATATCACTTAAGTCATCTGCCAACAATAAATAATCTGTCCTGTAACTAAGCAAAGTATATGTAAATTTTTAATTAAAGTAATAATCACAGTAGCACTTGATCTAACCCAACACTGTACCAATAAATCTGTCCATCAACACACCTAAAGACATGATTAACAAATTAACATTATACTCTGCTAGTCTGCTGCAGCATAAGAAACATACCAATTAAATAACTATTTATTCATATACTCCCAACCCAACGTCGTTCTTGAAGGGGACAACAAAACAAACTCTTCATTCAAAGAATAAAAAGAAATATTCCATCTTAACACACGTACGTACTACATTCACAAAACATTAATATCAATTCCCTACCTTAGAACTATTATACACTAAAGCTACTTGACCCCATAATATAATATAATTAATAGTACTCAAACCATAAAAGAAAAAAAAAGAGAAAAAGACAAGAGAGTCAGTAGCATGTATACTCCCTACCCAAACTAATTCATCTTTCTCTATTAAAACCCACTAGTCCAAAACAAGAGTGGCCCAGCCTCCTTATCACTCCACGTATACCCTCCTTACCCAACAAAAATCCTCTTTTTTTTTCTAAAAAAGAAACACTTCGAATTTTATTAAGCTCCCAGCGTCCTTCACTCAATTTTGAAAAAAAAACTCTCGTCTCTCTCTCTCAAATTCTTCGAATCCCTCTCTGCTCTTCATCCCTCCCTCTATCTCCTGCTGTCTTTCTTCCGTAAACCATCAAAACATCAAGCTCGCTCTCAAAATTACTTCGCCGAAGCAACAATTTTGTACCCCGGTCATCTCTCTTCCCCCCCTTTCCCCAAATTTTAAACCTTTTGTTTCATTTTTTTTCTGTTCGATTCAAATAATTTTAGGCAGAAAAGGGAATTTTAGGAATTGAAATTGCATAGAAACAAAAAAAAAACATCTTCCAAGCATTAAAGATCGAAGCTTTAGGAGAGAGTATCATCATTCAACAAGTTTCAAGAGAATTACAGTGAATATGTGAACTAAATCATGGAATGGAATGCAGAGAGTTTAGATGTATGGATATACCTCAAGGAAGACAAAGTTTACTAGCAAACAAGGGAAATTGAAATCACAGCTCTCCTTGGTTTCAAACTGCAATACCACGGAATTGGCTACAGAATCAAAATAGGAAGGTTTCGTATTCGTGGAATCAAAGGGAGTTTACCTTTGATTGGAAGGGAAGAAACTGTGCTGAAATTATGAAACGCCGCTGATAAAAGATGCAGTTGTGGGGAGAGATATATAATGCAGAGATTAGATTTGTTTGTTGGAGAGAAATTTGTGGGTGGGGATATTGATGGGAAAAAAAAACGTGGGTTTAGAAGAAGGGATTTATGTTGGCTGCAGGAACTCAATAGGGATTATAATAAATGGTTATATTAAAAGTGGCCCAATTGAATAAGAATAAATGGGCTAAAAGAAAATAAATAGACAAAAGTGATAGGCCCAAATATATATATAATTTTAGTACATTGATTAAATTGTGGTGTTTTATTATTTTAGTACTTTGGTGTTATTCCAAGTACATTGTAAACAAACGCCCAAATTTTCCCATCGACGATTCTCGCGTCAATCTCGTCGACAGTTTACACCACACAATTAATCAACAACAATTCCAGTATTTACTATTTTCATTCACCACCAATCGAAACAACACGGTATTTTATTCAAGGTCAATCACTCGCTCCTTCTTAAAACAAAAAACTTAACTTAAAAAAGATTTAAAAAAACGGGTATTACATCAACGGTGAAGTAAAATCATAATAAGATTGATGTATGTTGTAAACAAGAGTGAAGTAAAATCAAAATAAGAGTGATGTGTTTTGTAAACAAGAGTGAAACAAAATCAGAATAATAGTGATGTGTTTTGTAAACAAGAGTGAAGTAAAATCAGAGTAAGAGTGATGTGTTTTGTGAACAAGATTGAAATAAAATCAGAATAAGAGTGATGTGTTTTGTGAACAAGAGTGATGTAAAATCAGAATAATAGTGACGTGTTTTGTAAACAACAGTGAAGTAAAATCATGCTAAGAGCAATGTGTTTTGTAATCAACAGTGAAGTAAAATCATAATAAGAGTGATGTGTTTTGTAAACAAGAGTGAAGTAAAATCAAAATAAGAGTGATGTGTTTTGTAAACAAGAGTGAAGTAAAATCAGAATAAGAGTGATATGTTTTGTGAACAAGAGTGAAGTAAAATCAGAATAAGAGTGATGTGTTTTGTGAACAAGAGTGAAGTAAAATCAGAATAAGAGTGATGTGTTTTGTGAACAAGAGTGAAGTAAATTCAGAATAAGAGTGATGTGTTTATTGAACAAGATTGAAGTCAAATCAGAATAAGAGTGATGTGTTTTGTGAACAAGAGTGATGTAAAATCAGAATAATAGTAACGTGTTTTGTAAGCAACAGTGAAGTAAAATCATGGTAAGAGTGATGTGTTTTGTAATCAACGGTGAAGTAAAATCCTAATAAGAGTGATGTGTTTTGTAAACAAGAGTGAAGTAAAATCAAAATAAGAGTGATGTGTTTTGTGAACAAGAGTGAAGTAAATTCAGAATAAGAGTGATGTGTTTTGTGAACAAGAGTGAAGTAAAATCAGAATAAGGGTGATGTGTTTTGTGAACAACATTGAAATAAAATCAGAATAAGAGTGATGTGTTTTGTGAACAAGAGTGATGTAAAATCAGAATAATAGTGACGTGTTTTGTAAACAACAGTGAACTAAAATCATGCTAAGAGTGATGTGTTTTGTAATCAACGGTGAAGTAAAATCATAATAAGATTGATGTGTTTTGTAAACAAGAGTGAATTAAAATCAAAATAAGAGTGATGTGTTTTGTAAACAAGAGTGAAACAAAATCAAAATAAGAGTGATGTGTTTTGTAAACAAGAGTGAAGTAAAATCAGAATAAGAGTGATATGTTTTGTGAACAAGAGTGAAGTAAAATCAGAATAAGAGTGATGTGTTTTGTGAACAAGAGCGAAGTAAAATCAGAATAAGAGTGATGTGTTTTGTGAACAAGAGTGAAGTAAATTCAGAATAGAGTGATGTGTTTTGTGAACAAGATTGAAGTCAAATCAGAATAAGAGTGATGTGTTTTGTGAACAAGAGTGATGTAAAATCAGAATAATAGTGACGTGTTTTGTAAACAACAGTGAACTAAAATCATGCTAAGAGTGATGTGTTTTGTAATCAACGGTGAAGTAAAATCATAATAAGATTGATGTGTTTTGTAAACAAGAGTGAATTAAAATCAAAATAAGAGTGATGTGTTTTGTAAACAAGAGTGAAACAAAATCAAAATAAGAGTGATGTGTTTTGTAAACAAGAGTGAAGTAAAATCAGAATAAGAGTGATATGTTTTGTGAACAAGAGTGAAGTAAAATCAGAATAAGAGTGATGTGTTTTGTGAACAAGAGTGAAGTAAAATCAGAATAAGAGTGATGTGTTTTGTGAACAAGAGTGAAGTAAATTCAGAATAGAGTGATGTGTTTTGTGAACAAGATTGAAGTCAAATCAGAATAAGAGTGATGTGTTTTGTGAACAAGAGTGATGTAAAATCAGAATAATAGTAACGTGTTTTGTAAGCAACAGTGAAGTAAAATCATGGTAAGAGTGATGTTTTTTGTAATCAACGGTGAAGTAAAATCCTAATAAGAGTGATGTGTTTTGTAAACAAGAGTGAAGTAAAATCAAAATAAGAGTGATGTGTTTTGTGAACAAGAGTGAAGTAAATTCAGAATAAGAGTGATGTGTTTTGTGAACAAGAGTGAAGTAAAATCAGAATAAGGGTGATGTGTTTTGTGAACAACATTGAAATAAAATCAGAATAAGAGTGATGTGTTTTGTGAACAAGAGTGATGTAAAATCAGAATAATAGTGACGTGTTTTGTAAACAACAGTGAACTAAAATCATGCTAAGAGTGATGTGTTTTGTAATCAACGGTGAAGTAAAATCATAATAAGATTGATGTGTTTTGTAAACAAGAGTGAATTAAAATCAAAATAAGAGTGATGTGTTTTGTAAACAAGAGTGAAACAAAATCAAAATAAGAGTGATGTGTTTTGTAAACAAGAGTGAAGTAAAATCAGAATAAGAGTGATATGTTTTGTGAACAAGAGTGAAGTAAAATCAGAATAAGAGTGATGTGTTTTGTGAACAAGAGTGAAGTAAAATCAGAATAAGAGTGATGTGTTTTGTGAACAAGAGTGAAGTAAATTCAGAATAGAGTGATGTGTTTTGTGAACAAGATTGAAGTCAAATCAGAATAAGAGTGATGTGTTTTGTGAACAAGAGTGATGTAAAATCAGAATAATAGTGACGTGTTTTGTAAACAACAGTGAACAAAAATCATGCTAAGAGTGATGTGTTTTGTAATCAACGGTGAAGTAAAATCATAATAAGATTGATGTGTTTTGTAAACAAGAGTGAATTAAAATCAAAATAAGAGTGATGTGTTTTGTAAACAAGAGTGAAACAAAATCAAAATAAGAGTGATGTGTTTTGTAAACAAGAGTGAAGTAAAATCAGAATAAGAGTGATATGTTTTGTGAACAAGAGTGAAGTAAAATCAGAATAAGAGTGATGTGTTTTGTGAACAAGAGTGAAGTAAAATCAGAATAAGAGTGATGTGTTTTGTGAACAAGAGTGAAGTAAATTCAGAATAGAGTGATGTGTTTTGTGAACAAGATTGAAGTCAAATCAGAATAAGAGTGATGTGTTTTGTGAACAAGAGTGATGTAAAATCAGAATAATAGTGACGTGTTTTGTAAACAACAGTGAAGTAAAATCATGGTAAGAGTGATGTGTTTTGTAATCAACGGTGAAGTAAAATCATAATAAGAGTGATGTGTTTTGTAAACAAGAGTGAAGTAAAATCAAAATAGGAGTGATGTGTTTTGTGAACAAGAGTGAAGTAAATTCAGAATAAGAGTGATGTGTTTTGTGAACAAGAGTGAAGTAAAATCAGAATAAGGGTGATGTGTTTTGTGAACAAGATTGAAGTAAAATCAGAATAAGGGTGATGTGTTTTGTGAACAAGATTGAAATAAAATCAGAATAAGAGTGATGTGTTTTGTGAACAAGAGTGATGTAAAATCAGAATAATAGTGACGTGTTTTGTAAACAACAGTGAAGTAAAATCATGCTAAGAGTGATGTGTTTTGTAATCAACGGTGAAGTAAAATCATAATAAGATTGATGTGTTTTGTAAACAAGAGTGAAGTAAAACCAAAATAAGAGTAATGTGTTTTGTAAACAAGAGTGAAGTAAAATCAGAATAAGAGTGATATGTTTTGTGAACAAGAGTGAAGTAAAATCAGAATAAGAGTGATATGTTTTGTGAACAAGAGTGAAGTAAAATCAGAATAAGAGTGATGTGTTTTGTGAACAAGAGTGAAGTAAATTCAGAATAAAAGTGATGTGTTTTGTGAACAAGATTGAAGTCAAATCAGAATAAGAGTGATGTGTTTTGTGAATAAAAGTGATGTAAAATCAGAATAATAGTGACGTGTTTTGTAAACAACAGTGAAGTAAAATCATGGTAAGAGTGATGTGTTTTGTAATCAACGGTGAAGTAAAAAAATAATAAGAGTGATGTGTTTTGTAAACAAGAGTGAAGTAAAATCAAAATAGGAGTGATGTGTTTTGTGAACAAGAGTGAAGTAAATTCAGAATAAGAGTGATGTGTTTTGTGAACAAGAGTGATGTAAAATCAGAATAAGGGTGATGTGTTTTGTGAACAAGATTGAAATAAAATCAGAATAAGAGTGATGTGTTTTGTGAACAAGAGTGATGTAAAATCAGAATAATAGTGACGTGTTTTGTAAACAACAGTGAAGTAAAATCATGCTAAGAGTGATGTGTTTTGTAATCAACGGTGAAGTAAAATCATAATAAGATTGATGTGTTTTGTAAACAAGAGTGAAGTAAAACCAAAATAAGAGTAATGTGTTTTGTAAACAAGAGTGAAGTAAAATCAGAATAAGAGTGATATGTTTTGTGAACAAGAGTGAAGTAAAATCAGAATAAGAGTGATATGTTTTGTGAACAAGAGTGAAGTAAAATCAGAATAAGAGTGATGTGTTTTGTGAACAAGAGTGAAGTAAATTCAGAATAAAAGTGATGTGTTTTGTGAACAAGATTGAAGTCAAATCAGAATAAGAGTGATGTGTTTTGTGAACAAGAGTGATGTAAAATCAGAATAATACTGACGTGTTTTGTAAACAACAGTGAAGTAAAATCATGGTAAGAGTGATGTGTTTTGTAATCAACAGTGAAGTAAAATCATAATAAGAGTGATGTGTTTTGTAAACAAGAGTGAAGTAAAATCAAAATAAGAGTGATGTGTTTTGTAAACAAGAGTGAAGTAAAATCAGAATAAGAGTGATATGTTTTGTGAACAAGAGTGAAGTAAAATCAGAATAAGAGTGATGTGTTTTGTGAACAAGAGTGAAGTAAAATCAGAATAAGAGTGATGTGTTTTGTGAACAAGAGTGAAGTAAATTCAGAATAGAGTGATGTGTTTTGTGAACAAGATTGAAGTCAAATCAGAATAAGAGTGATGTGTTTTGTGAACAAGAGTGATGTAAAATCAGAATAATAGTGACGTGTTTTGTAAACAACAGTGAACTAAAATCATGCTAAGAGTGATGTGTTTTGTAATCAACGGTGAAGTAAAATCATAATAAGATTGATGTGTTTTGTAAACAAGAGTGAATTAAAATCAAAATAAGAGTGATGTGTTTTGTAAACAAGAGTGAAACAAAATCAAAATAAGAGTGATGTGTTTTGTAAACAAGAGTGAAGTAAAATCAGAATAAGAGTGATATGTTTTGTGAACAAGAGTGAAGTAAAATCAGAATAAGAGTGATGTGTTTTGTGAACAAGAGCGAAGTAAAATCAGAATAAGAGTGATGTGTTTTGTGAACAAGAGTGAAGTAAATTCAGAATAGAGTGATGTGTTTTGTGAACAAGATTGAAGTCAAATCAGAATAAGAGTGATGTGTTTTGTGAACAAGAGTGATGTAAAATCAGAATAATAGTGACGTGTTTTGTAAACAACAGTGAACTAAAATCATGCTAAGAGTGATGTGTTTTGTAATCAACGGTGAAGTAAAATCATAATAAGATTGATGTGTTTTGTAAACAAGAGTGAATTAAAATCAAAATAAGAGTGATGTGTTTTGTAAACAAGAGTGAAACAAAATCAAAATAAGAGTGATGTGTTTTGTAAACAAGAGTGAAGTAAAATCAGAATAAGAGTGATATGTTTTGTGAACAAGAGTGAAGTAAAATCAGAATAAGAGTGATGTGTTTTGTGAACAAGAGTGAAGTAAAATCAGAATAAGAGTGATGTGTTTTGTGAACAAGAGTGAAGTAAATTCAGAATAGAGTGATGTGTTTTGTGAACAAGATTGAAGTCAAATCAGAATAAGAGTGATGTGTTTTGTGAACAAGAGTGATGTAAAATCAGAATAATAGTAACGTGTTTTGTAAGCAACAGTGAAGTAAAATCATGGTAAGAGTGATGTGTTTTGTAATCAACGGTGAAGTAAAATCCTAATAAGAGTGATGTGTTTTGTAAACAAGAGTGAAGTAAAATCAAAATAAGAGTGATGTGTTTTGTGAACAAGAGTGAAGTAAATTCAGAATAAGAGTGATGTGTTTTGTGAACAAGAGTGAAGTAAAATCAGAATAAGGGTGATGTGTTTTGTGAACAACATTGAAATAAAATCAGAATAAGAGTGATGTGTTTTGTGAACAAGAGTGATGTAAAATCAGAATAATAGTGACGTGTTTTGTAAACAACAGTGAACTAAAATCATGCTAAGAGTGATGTGTTTTGTAATCAACGGTGAAGTAAAATCATAATAAGATTGATGTGTTTTGTAAACAAGAGTGAATTAAAATCAAAATAAGAGTGATGTGTTTTGTAAACAAGAGTGAAACAAAATCAAAATAAGAGTGATGTGTTTTGTAAACAAGAGTGAAGTAAAATCAGAATAAGAGTGATATGTTTTGTGAACAAGAGTGAAGTAAAATCAGAATAAGAGTGATGTGTTTTGTGAACAAGAGTGAAGTAAAATCAGAATAAGAGTGATGTGTTTTGTGAACAAGAGTGAAGTAAATTCAGAATAGAGTGATGTGTTTTGTGAACAAGATTGAAGTCAAATCAGAATAAGAGTGATGTGTTTTGTGAACAAGAGTGATGTAAAATCAGAATAATAGTGACGTGTTTTGTAAACAACAGTGAACAAAAATCATGCTAAGAGTGATGTGTTTTGTAATCAACGGTGAAGTAAAATCATAATAAGATTGATGTGTTTTGTAAACAAGAGTGAATTAAAATCAAAATAAGAGTGATGTGTTTTGTAAACAAGAGTGAAACAAAATCAAAATAAGAGTGATGTGTTTTGTAAACAAGAGTGAAGTAAAATCAGAATAAGAGTGATATGTTTTGTGAACAAGAGTGAAGTAAAATCAGAATAAGAGTGATGTGTTTTGTGAACAAGAGTGAAGTAAAATCAGAATAAGAGTGATGTGTTTTGTGAACAAGAGTGAAGTAAATTCAGAATAGAGTGATGTGTTTTGTGAACAAGATTGAAGTCAAATCAGAATAAGAGTGATGTGTTTTGTGAACAAGAGTGATGTAAAATCAGAATAATAGTGACGTGTTTTGTAAACAACAGTGAAGTAAAATCATGGTAAGAGTGATGTGTTTTGTAATCAACGGTGAAGTAAAATCATAATAAGAGTGATGTGTTTTGTAAACAAGAGTGAAGTAAAATCAAAATAGGAGTGATGTGTTTTGTGAACAAGAGTGAAGTAAATTCAGAATAAGAGTGATGTGTTTTGTGAACAAGAGTGAAGTAAAATCAGAATAAGGGTGATGTGTTTTGTGAACAAGATTGAAGTAAAATCAGAATAAGGGTGATGTGTTTTGTGAACAAGATTGAAATAAAATCAGAATAAGAGTGATGTGTTTTGTGAACAAGAGTGATGTAAAATCAGAATAATAGTGACGTGTTTTGTAAACAACAGTGAAGTAAAATCATGCTAAGAGTGATGTGTTTTGTAATCAACGGTGAAGTAAAATCATAATAAGATTGATGTGTTTTGTAAACAAGAGTGAAGTAAAACCAAAATAAGAGTAATGTGTTTTGTAAACAAGAGTGAAGTAAAATCAGAATAAGAGTGATATGTTTTGTGAACAAGAGTGAAGTAAAATCAGAATAAGAGTGATATGTTTTGTGAACAAGAGTGAAGTAAAATCAGAATAAGAGTGATGTGTTTTGTGAACAAGAGTGAAGTAAATTCAGAATAAAAGTGATGTGTTTTGTGAACAAGATTGAAGTCAAATCAGAATAAGAGTGATGTGTTTTGTGAATAAAAGTGATGTAAAATCAGAATAATAGTGACGTGTTTTGTAAACAACAGTGAAGTAAAATCATGGTAAGAGTGATGTGTTTTGTAATCAACGGTGAAGTAAAAAAATAATAAGAGTGATGTGTTTTGTAAACAAGAGTGAAGTAAAATCAAAATAGGAGTGATGTGTTTTGTGAACAAGAGTGAAGTAAATTCAGAATAAGAGTGATGTGTTTTGTGAACAAGAGTGATGTAAAATCAGAATAAGGGTGATGTGTTTTGTGAACAAGATTGAAATAAAATCAGAATAAGAGTGATGTGTTTTGTGAACAAGAGTGATGTAAAATCAGAATAATAGTGACGTGTTTTGTAAACAACAGTGAAGTAAAATCATGCTAAGAGTGATGTGTTTTGTAATCAACGGTGAAGTAAAATCATAATAAGATTGATGTGTTTTGTAAACAAGAGTGAAGTAAAACCAAAATAAGAGTAATGTGTTTTGTAAACAAGAGTGAAGTAAAATCAGAATAAGAGTGATATGTTTTGTGAACAAGAGTGAAGTAAAATCAGAATAAGAGTGATATGTTTTGTGAACAAGAGTGAAGTAAAATCAGAATAAGAGTGATGTGTTTTGTGAACAAGAGTGAAGTAAATTCAGAATAAAAGTGATGTGTTTTGTGAACAAGATTGAAGTCAAATCAGAATAAGAGTGATGTGTTTTGTGAACAAGAGTGATGTAAAATCAGAATAATACTGACGTGTTTTGTAAACAACAGTGAAGTAAAATCATGGTAAGAGTGATGTGTTTTGTAATCAACAGTGAAGTAAAATCATAATAAGAGTGATGTGTTTTGTAAACAAGAGTGAAGTAAAATCAAAATAAGAGTGATGTGTTTTGTAAACAAGAGTGAAGTAAAATCAGAATAAGAGTGATATGTTTTGTGAACAAGAGTGAAGTAAAATCAGAATAAGAGTGATGTGTTTTGTGAACAAGAGTGAAGTAAAATCAGAATAAGAGTGATGTGTTTTGTGAACAAGAGTGAAGTAAATTCAGAATAAGAGTGATGTGTTTATTGAACAAGATTGAAGTCAAATCAGAATAAGAGTGATGTGTTTTGTGAACAAGAGTGATGTAAAATCAGAATAATAGTGACGTGTTTTGTAAACAACAGTGAAGTAAAATCATGGTAAGAGTGATGTGTTTTGTAATCAACGGTGAAGTAAAATCCTAATAAGAGTGATGTGTTTTGTAAACAAGAGTGAAGTAAAATCAAAATAAGAGTGATGTGTTTTGTGAACAAGAGTGAAGTAAATTCAGAATAAGAGTGATGTGTTTTGTGAACAAGAGTGAAGTAAAATCAGAATAAGGGTGATGTGTTTTGTGAACAACATTGAAATAAAATCAGAATAAGAGTGATGTGTTTTGTGAACAAGAGTGATGTAAAATCAGAATAATAGTGACGTGTTTTGTAAACAACAGTGAACTAAAATCATGCTAAGAGTGATGTGTTTTGTAATCAACGGTGAAGTAAAATCATAATAAGATTGATGTGTTTTGTAAACAAGAGTGAATTAAAATCAAAATAAGAGTGATGTGTTTTGTAAACAAGAGTGAAACAAAATCAAAATAAGAGTGATGTGTTTTGTAAACAAGAGTGAAGTAAAATCAGAATAAGAGTGATATGTTTTGTGAACAAGAGTGAAGTAAAATCAGAATAAGAGTGATGTGTTTTGTGAACAAGAGTGAAGTAAAATCAGAATAAGAGTGATGTGTTTTGTGAACAAGAGTGAAGTAAATTCAGAATAGAGTGATGTGTTTTGTGAACAAGATTGAAGTCAAATCAGAATAAGAGTGATGTGTTTTGTGAACAAGAGTGATGTAAAATCAGAATAATAATGACGTGTTTTGTAAACAACAGTGAAGTAAAATCATGGTAAGAGTGATGTGTTTTGTAATCAACGGTGAAGTAAAATCATAATAAGAGTGATGTGTTTTGTAAACAAGAGTGAAGTAAAATCAAAATAGGAGTGATGTGTTTTGTGAACAAGAGTGAAGTAAATTCAGAATAAGAGTGATGTGTTTTGTGAACAAGGGTGAAGTAAAATCAGAATAAGGGTGATGTGTTTTGTGAACAAGATTGAAATAAAATCAGAATAAGAGTGATGTGTTTTGTGAACAAGAGTGATGTAAAATCAGAATAATAGTGACGTGTTTTGTAAACAACAGTGAAGTAAAATCATGCTAAGAGTGATGTGTTTTGTAATCAACGGTGAAGTAAAATCATAACAAGATTGATGTGTTTTGTAAACAAGAGTGAAGTAAAACCAAAATAAGAGTAATGTGTTTTGTAAACAAGAGTGAAGTAAAATCAGAATAAGAGTGATATGTTTTGTGAACAAGACTGAAGTAAAATCAGAATAAGAGTGATATGTTTTGTGAACAAGAGTGAAGTAAAATCAGAATAAGAGTGATGTGTTTTGTGAACAAGAGTGAAGTAAATTCAGAATAAAAGTGATGTGTTTTGTGAACAAGATTGAAGTCAAATCAGAATAAGAGTGATGTGTTTGTGAACAAGAGTGATGTAAAATCAGAATAATAGTGACGTGTTTTGTAAACAACAGTGAAGTAAAATCATGGTAAGAGTGATGTGTTTTGTAATCAACGGTGAAGTAAAAAATAATAAGAGTGATGTGTTTTGTAAACAAGAGTGAAGTAAAATCAAAATAGGAGTGATGTGTTTTGTGAACAAGAGTGAAGTAAATTCAGAATAAGAGTGATGTGTTTTGTGAACAAGAGTGATGTAAAATCAGAATAAGGGTGATGTGTTTTGTGAACAAGATTGAAATAAAATCAGAATAAGAGTGATGTGTTTTGTGAACAAGAGTGATGTAAAATCAGAATAATAGTGACGTGTTTTGTAAACAACAGTGAAGTAAAATCATGCTAAGAGTGATGTGTTTTGTAATCAACGGTGAAGTAAAATCATAATAAGATTGATGTGTTTTGTAAACAAGAGTGAAGTAAAACCAAAATAAGAGTAATGTGTTTTGTAAACAAGAGTGAAGTAAAATCAGAATAAGAGTGATATGTTTTGTGAACAAGAGTGAAGTAAAATCAGAATAAGAGTGATATGTTTTGTGAACAAGAGTGAAGTAAAATCAGAATAAGAGTGATGTGTTTTGTGAACAAGAGTGAAGTAAATTCAGAATAAAAGTGATGTGTTTTGTGAACAAGATTGAAGTCAAATCAGAATAAGAGTGATGTGTTTTGTGAACAAGAGTGATATAAAATCAGAATAATAGTGACGTGTTTTGTAAACAACAGTGAAGTAAAATCATGGTAAGAGTGATGTGTTTTGTAATCAACGGTGAAGTAAAATCATAATAAGAGTGATGTGTTTTGTAAACAAGAGTGAAGTAAAATCAAAATAAGAGTGATGTGTTTTGTGAACAAGAGTGAAGTAAAATCAGAATAAGAGTGATGTGTTTTGTGAACAAGAGTGAAGTAAAATCAGAATAAGAGTGATGTGTTTTGTAAACAAGAGTGAAGTAAAATCAAAATAAGAGTGATGTGTTTTGTGAACAAGAGTGAAGTAAAATCAGAATAAGAGTGATGTGTTTTGTGAACAAGAGTGAAGTAAAATCAGAATAAGAGTGATGTGTTTTGTGAACAAGAGTGAAGTAAATTCAGAATAAGAGTGATGTGTTTTGTGAACAAGATTGAAGTCAAATCAAAATAAGAGTGATGTGTTTTGTGAACAAGAGTGATGTAAAATCAGAATAATAGTGACGTGTTTTGTAAACAACAGTGAAGTAAAATCATGCTAAGAGTGATGTGTTTTGTAATCAACGGTGAAGTAAAATCATAACAAGATTGATGTGTTTTGTAAACAAGAGTGAAGTAAAACCAAAATAAGAGTAATGTGTTTTGTAAACAAGAGTGAAGTAAAATCAGAATAAGAGTGATATGTTTTGTGAACAAGACTGAAGTAAAATCAGAATAAGAGTGATATGTTTTGTGAACAAGAGTGAAGTAAAATCAGAATAAGAGTGATGTGTTTGTGAACAAGAGTGAAGTAAATTCAGAATAAAAGTGATGTGTTTTGTGAACAAGATTGAAGTCAAATCAGAATAAGAGTGCTGTGTTTTGTGAACAAGAGTGATGTAAAATCAGAATAATAGTGACGTGTTTTGTAAACAACAGTGAAGTAAAATCATG
>NW_024599273.1:0-14420 GCF_004379255.2 Salvia splendens | reverse complement strand
ATAGACTAGTTGAAATGATAGAGAATGGGGAAATCGGTATTGGTAGAGGCCAAAATCAAGAAACTTCTTTGAAGAGACCAGGTGATACTCGATGGGATCTCATTATGTCACCATGATTCGTCTTGCAAATATGTGGCAGTCAGTAACCGAAGTACTTGAATGAAAACGTATTTGTTGATGGAGAAGAATATGAAACAAGGGCAAAGCTGTAGGTCTCGTACAGAAAATGGAGACTTTTGAATTTGTATTCATCCTTATGTTGATGAAACATTTGTTGGGGGTTATTCAACCATGTCTTTGTGCCTTGCAACAAAGAGATCAAGATATTTAAATGGCCAGTTTTTCTGATAGAGAATGTGAAAGAAAGCTTGAGATCATTTCGAGAAATTTGGATGGGATACTTTCTTGCAAGAAAGATGAATGATTTTTGTGGGCAAATGACATTTCAATAACAAACATGGATGATTGATGCTCCAAAGCGATTAGTAAGAGGAATGGTTCAAACATCAAGAACTACTATCATTATCGCGTTGAAATATTTTGTCAGGTAATTTGAAATTTAATATCTTATTTCATTTACTAAATTATAAATCATCTTGATATTTAATCTTCTTTTGTGTGTCAATTAGGGTCGTCAACTTACTTACACAAGAGATGGAAAATCGTTTCTCTCTGAGGCATCACAGAACTTGCTAAGTTGTATGGCATGCCTCGATCCAAAAAATGATTTCGCTGCCTTTTAATGTTCATAAGTTGTTCATCTTGCTACTCTTTACCCAAAGGACTTCACATCGACTCAACATACTGATTGTTTAAACAACTTGAAACTTTTGTTGATGTTGTGAGAATAGATGCACGATTGAATGGTATTGAAGATTTGGCTAGCCTATCTCAGAAGATTGTTGAAACAAGAAAGATAAAGTTTTTCCGTTGGTTTATCGTGTCTGATTGAGTTGATATTGATCTTACTGTAGCGACTGCATCTGTTGAAAGATATTTCAGCAATGAAATTTGTCAAGACTGACTGCGCGAATAGGATGGGAGATGAGTGGTTGAATGAGAGTTTGGTAGTATACAATGAAAGATCCATCTTTTGCAAGTGTTCTAATGAAAGAATCTTGAAACGTTTTCAAGATATGGATACCCGTAGAAATCAGTTGTCTCAGTTAACAGATGCTAGAGCTACTTGAATTGTAATAGACTTCATTTTGCTAAAAAAACATATTGAAGTACTCTCTCCGTCCCGACTACTCGCACATTTCCTTTTCGCACGGAGATTAAGAATGAGTGTATAGCAAAGTCAACAATTGCGGCTGTAGGTGATATTTTTACTAAAAATGGAAAGAGTGCAAATAACTTGGGACGCCCAGAAAGAAATAAAGTGCAGTAGTCCGGGGACGGAGGGAGTATTACTATTTAATATTATTATTATTATTATTTTATTCCGTCCCCTCTGTTTTTTAATTTGGATCCGCCACTGATGTCAGCTTACAGCTGAGAAACACGATAACTATATAAACCAAAAGCTAAAACAATCGGAGAAATAGATACTGCTTCAATTGTCAAAATCGTTACACTGGCCAAAAAGCTGAAACCGGAAATTGGCTGCGCGCCTCAAAAAATTAATCTGTTTATAAACCTGTTAGAGTTTGCATAGAAGTAAAAGCGGCGGGCTTCAACCCTTACTATTATGGGCCCTTAAACGGGCTCCTTACAGGATCAATAGCTCTATCGCTTCTAACTGGGCTCCAAGCTCAACACGGTGCGAGTTAATATTTTGGAGGTATTGTTTTCTTGCGATTCCTTTCTTCTTTATTTTAATGGTATAAGGACATGATGAAAAAAAATTACTATAAAAAGAACCTAATGAAATCAGACTGAAGCAGTAAAAGACTAATGAAATAGTTAAAATTTGTAGAATGAGCTTAATGAAATAAACTGTATAATAAGAGGACTTTAGATGCGTTTTGCTATAATTTTTTTTAATAACTTAATTAACATGAATTATGTTATTTGTTTATCACTAGATAATATTTATCCCAATCTTAACAAAGTTGATAAAATATTATTAGGTCAATAGTCACTTAAGTTATAAAGTTTGGTCGAATTTTGATTTATAACGTTGAACTTTGAAATGTAAATATTATATTTACGAAGTTCATTTTTCTCAATTGTCTCATTCATTGATCAAATGCCACTATTAGTGATATTCAAATCACTGCGTTTCATTAAATTATGTACTCCCCGTCATAAAAATATGGACAATGGGGTATATGATGCCCGCAGGGGCGTAGCGCAGTTGGAACGGAGGGGCATATCTTGCTGCAATGAGCCTGTTCGAATCCCACTGCTGTCGTGTAGTTGCTTCCATCTCTCAGGCACAAGTAGATAGTGGGACAGATGAGAAGAATGGTACTTAAAGTAGTGTAAGTGGATAGTGGGACTTACATTATTAAGTTGATATAGATTTCCAAAATAGAAACCACGTATTTTTGTGGGACGGGACGAAGATAAAAAAGTGCACATATTTTTTTGGGACATAGAGAGTATTTTTTTTTATATTCATGTATATTATTGTTTCGCCTCTTAATTTTATTAAAATATTGGTATTTTAAACATCACAAAAAATATTGATTTATGCATAAATATGATATATTGATAAAAATTGAAAGTATGTGATTTAATATTCCAATTTTAAGTATACAAAATTTTACCAGTAATTTAAATGGCTACTCGGTGGCACGTGACCAAATACTACTCCTAATTAGAGATGTTCTCCCAAAAATGGCGGTTGATTAAATTTGTTTTCTTTTTGAAAAGTGAAAAATAGAGAAATGGAATACACATGAAACAGTGTTGGTTGGCGGAGTACTCCTCAAAATTCCCTAGATCCTTCTTCACTTCAAGCACCCTACTAGAGTTCAATGTGCAATCTATGCCAACAAGGATATCAGTCCCAACCAACTCCACCTCCAACTTATTTCCAAACGAAGAATCCATAAACTCATTTGAAGGTAGAACATCTAGCTGTTGTCATCAACCACACGTGCAACTGACTTGTCAAAGAATGTCGGAGCAAATATCTCCTAAGTGACCTCCTCGGTTAGCTGCAGGCGATTGGTCTCCTGGTTCGCGACTGGGTACACCGCCGTGCAGTTGGGGGGTCGCTTCTCACGGCCCGTCCATCTTGTCCCCATAAACCGCCCATGGAAGGTGGTCTCCGCATAGGGCTCGTAAAATTCAGGGTGAACCCTGATTTACGGCCAACAAGAAATCATCCCAACTCTTTCCTTTGTTAGTGTCTTCCAATATTCCCTCCAATCTGATGCTAGGTGATCGAATAAATATTGTGTAAGATAAGACGATCATCTAGCGGTGTGGTAGTGGTGATTATAGTAATCTTGGATCCTACGAATCCAATCTGGGGCATTCTTTCCGTCGAAACGTGGTGGTTCGCGGCGGAGGCGTGGTATGGCCTAGGGTTTGATACCTAGTGGTGCGTTTGTGACCGACGGCTGAAGAGACCAGCCTCGCTGCGTTGTTACGACCGGCTGTTGTCCGGTGGCTCCTTCGGTCTCACCACGGTGATGGCAGCCGTGAGCTTGGCGAGGGATTCCTCTATGTTCCTGTGAACATGGCTGGAATATTCATGCTTCGGCGCAGGCGTCTCCGTACTTAGGTCCGGCGATACTTGATGTCTGTCTGCAGTCATGTGTCTACTAAAAGCTAGAGTTTCGATCTTCTTAAGCAGCGATTCACGTTGCCGTGCCAAAGCTTGGAGGCTGTAATTCGACGGAGGCGGAGCCTCTGAATTCATCGAGCCTAAAGCCATGGATTGTGAGCGTGGGTCTTTTGAGGATTGGAGTAGTGGCTTGAGTTTGAATTTTGGAGAGAAAGTTAGAGAGCTGGGTTGTGATGAAGGAAGAGTAAATCAATGGAAACACCAATTGATAGGGTTTAAGTTCCCTATCGAGAGTTTGTAGAGCCCGCGAAGATTGAAGGAGCGAAAGAGATAATTCCCTAGTTGAAGTTATAGGGTTTCGGAACACGAATGAGAATAGAAGTTTATTTCATATTATCAATGAAAATAATGCTAAAAATACCACTAATTTATAGAATCTAGAATGACTAAATAACTAAAATAAACAACGATATTGATATACACCAAATCCTTGACTTAGAATAAGAAATATCTTGTAATGATATCTTCAAATTTGGTGAGATGTGGTTCTCAGGCTTTTGACGTCTCTTGCTGAGATGGGCTCTACTCGACATCTGGGCTGCATGGGAATGATTGGGCCGGCAGTCGTGAAGCCACGGTATTGAGCTGTTGGGCCTCGGCTGGAGCAGCTGTGATATGAGTGTGAATTGAGTCCGGGTTGCTCGACCTTTGGTGCTGTCGGAGTGGGTGTTGAGGTCCCTATCATGTAACACGAGATTTTTTGCTGGTAAATGTTCACATAAACCACACATTTTTAAGCCAACCTCAACAACATCCACCACTTTCTTTCCAACAATATTAACAACAGCAAGAGACACAAATGCCCAAGCTGCTCCTATAATCAGGACCAATAATCCAACATTTTACCATTTCAGCACTAAAATAAAAATTCAAACTTGTAAAACATACTAAATCTTAACAAAAGTTGCATGTTAAGATTGTCTCCAAGATATAGTCATACATTCAAACAATTGCAATTACACGAAGAAAACCATATTTTGTTCTTTCATAGAGATAGCCTTTGAATGGTTACCAAATATAGTCAAGAATATTTTTTAACAAAAAGATCTGATAAAAAAAACAACTTCAACAACGTCCCAACTCTTCCACTGGCTACATGGCACACCTGCAAAAGAACAAGAAAACAAGAAATTTTAAGCATGAAAGAAGTTATTTTAAATCACATGACAAGTACATTTTAGATATTTGAATAACCTATTTTAAATCCTAAATTTCCCTTGTTTTCCATAGAACATAATAATTTAAGGAATGAAGAAACGTATAAAGAAATGGCCTAATTCAGAATTGATTTGGCGGCAGAGGCATAAGATTGCAGTGCAAGTCATTTGATACAGACTAAATAGGAGAACCGATATGACCATGGGTGCTAGACGTCAAGAGTCTTCACTTCGTGTGAACCATGGATTGATTGGGGTCCAAGAATGAGAGAGAAGACATGCCAAGGATCCAATAAAGCTAGAGGACCTCCCGAGGAGGCGAGGAATAGAGAAGGCTCGGATTTGAGGACAACCCTTTCCAAGAAGGGGATGATGATACGACCCCACGTGGAGGCCCCATGACGAGGTCCATGGCGAGGCGGCTACGGGAGGGGCTCTCTACTTTTGTGCAAAAGGCCATGCTGGAGGAGTCCATGAAGAACGAGGAACCCGCGATGAGGAACGTGTTGAAATTTGAAGGAGGAAGCATTCCACCCGACCGGGTGGGATTTGATGCACCAAACCACCCGGCCGGGTACAACCTTCTGGAGGAGTCGCAGCCAAACTTCCCCACCCGGCCGGGTACCCATGCTGCCACCCGCCCGGGTGACCCCGTCCAAGGCGTGAAAGGGTCAGAGCGTTCCACCCGGCCGGGTGACTTTTGGTCATCTCGTCCACCTGGCCGGGTAGTGCACGGAAGGAAGCTGGACTCCAGAGACTTTCACCCGGTCGGGTAATTTAACACCCTGATATTCACCCGGCCAGGCAGAGTGATGCTGCCTAGATTTTGTGGGCCTTTTTTCTGGGATTTGGGCCTAAAGTATAAATACCCCTTTTCCCATTTTATTCCTTAGAGTTTTTGCTGAAATCAAATACATGTGAGATTTGTTCCTCTTGAAGAGAGTTTCTATCTAATTCCTAGATTTAAGTTGCTTGGTTCATCAATTCTTGGTGAAGTATGGACCAAGTATAGGTATGCTTTGAGGATTGTGGTTGCCTTGATGATCTAGCCATGAATGCATGTTAGTTATGTTGTAAGTGTCTTAGCTTACTTCATCAATGACTTTATATTTCATTTTCCACCTTATCCAATGTTAATCCTTCTTGTTTATCTTTGATTTATTAGTTCTTGTTGGATCTATGATTTGCCTTTGTTTACCTTGATTAATTGAAAAAACTTGATTTCATTTGTTTTTTGCTGCGTTTCATTTGTTTTTTGCTGCGTTTTGAGGACCGTTTGGGCATGCTTCCACATAATTTCTTTCATACGGAGTATTTAAATACTCCCTCCGTTTCTTCATAGTTGAGGTAAAACTTTTTGGCATTGAGTTTAAGAAAGGGAATGTTGGATGTGTTAAATAAATAGATAAAAATGTAAGAGAGTGAAAAAAGTAGAAAGTGAATAAAGTAGAGTATAAAGTAAGAGAGGGTAAAGTAAGAAAGAGAAAAAAGTTATTATATAGGGAAATGACTCAACTATGAGGGAACTCCTCAAAATGAAAAAATGACTTAATTATGAAGAAACGGATGGAGTACTATACTATAGAAGGATACCTGATAATTTCTGATTTAAATATGCTTTACTATACAAAGCTTCCAAGTGCAAATTGTAAACATGTTCACTTTGACATTACTCAATTTTAATACTCCCTATGTAGAAGGGTTAATTAGAGTACCCACAGCGCTATATGAAAAAGAGGGGTCGGACCGCACCTGGGGTCCAGCCGGGGGCCTAGCTCGTGAGGTGGTGGCGGAGAGGGCTGGGGCCGCGTTTATCTATAGATTATTACTACAATACTAGTTTTAAAATACGGTAAAAAAATGGAGTAGAAAATAGCATCTTGTGGCGGCCGCCACACTTACACTGCCGTGTGGTGATTTATCAGCTGAATTAGCATAGGTTGAATTGTATTTTAAATAGTTATATAGCTCAAGCATTTGACATTTTAATAATGAGTACACAACTTAAAAAATAGTGTGTGAACAGAAATATATGGTCACAAGACTCGCAATAATTAAGATTCAATACTAAAAACAGAATTTGAGCTAAATTCTGTAAAAAATCATGGATTAAATATGCCCGGTCAATGGATTTTGACCAAATAATAAATGTGACGAGACATTTAATTTTGTGAAATTAAATGACATAGCGTCGATCTACATTTTACGTAGGTAAATGTAGTATATTCACTTTCTCAAATCCGATTTCCGGTGAGTGAGAAATAGTGGATTAAAGTTGGGCATAATTAGCTTTTAATTAAAGCTTGGAGATGGAGCTTAGGGAATAATTAACTAGTGTTAATTATCCCACATTGGAGGATTAACACATCTTTAATGTGTATAAATTAAGTGACTTTATGTTACTTAATAATTATAGTGGACCAAGATGGGTGAAAGAGCCCACACGCGCGCACACGCGCGCGCCGCCGCCGCCCGCCCGCCCGAGCCCGAGCCCGAGCCCGTGCCCGTGCCCGTGCCCGTGCTCGTGCTCGTGCTCGTGCTCGCGGACGCGGGCCGCGGGCCTCGGGCCTCGGGCCCGATCCCGAGCCCGATCTCGATCCCGATCTCGATCTCGATCTTGATCTTGATCTTGGACTTGGATCTTGGATCTTGGTCTTTGGGTGGTCTTTGGGCTTGGTGCTTGGCCCAAACTATTCTTTTTGGACCACCGCCGAGTCAGCAATCCAAGTGGCTTGACACGTCGTCAAGCGAGGCACAGTCACGGTTGCCACGTGAGAAATCCACACGCTCCACACACGGATGGCACACTCCTGCCACACGTCTGTAACCGACGTCGGTTACGAATTGCCATGATGACAGCCATCATGGCTGTTGACCCCCTGCAGTGGACTGAGCCTATAAATAGGCCAGCCATTCCATGCATCACTACACAATTCAAAAAGCATTCTGCATCATAAGCTCTCTCCCTCTCCCTGCATAGTTTTTTCTGTCGAAGCTCTGCCCTCTCCTCCATCCAGTTCGCCGGAGCTCTGTTGATTGCGGTGCTGCATCAATAGAGACGTAGCCGTTTTACCTTTGGGGACGACACGCCAAACCGAAGAGCACTACCGGGGCGTATCTCGTCTTGCGGGAAGAGGCCTCCTCGACTCGGCTAATCACACTGGTTTAGTAGTTTCGTTTATACGTTGTATTTTTAAGTTCAGTTCTTCCTTTCCTTTCTTTTGGGTTGTATTACGCCCGGTAGTTATCTTTTGTAATCCCAGAAACCAACAATCGCAAGACGAGATAACTTGCCTTTGAAGGAATTTGGACTTCTAAACTGAACTAAAACTTTCGAAATATTAAACACCTTTGCTGGAGATGTCTACCGACTCCAACACCGCCGCTGCCACACCGCCGCCGCCATTCCTCCACCATGGCGACCACTGGACCGGTCAACACTTCATCGATTCCCTCGATGATGCCAACTCCTGGCTTCCCAGCCGCTTCATCCACCGTCCCTTGGGTTTGGGACAACCCCTTCGGGGCGTCCACTGGTTCCACCTTTGGTGGTTCGGTTGGTTCCACTTTTAGTGGTTCCTTCGGATCCTTTAATGGATCGAGTGTTGGTGCCTTCGGGCTCAATACTAGTGTTGGATCTTTCGGGATCAACACGAATGCTGGGGCCTTCGGGTCTCATGCGGGTGCTAGTCCCTTCGGGGCTGGTACGACCATGGCGGGCTCTATGCCCAACATGAATGGTGGGGGCTCTATGCCCAACCAAGTTGTTGGCTCCTTCGGGGGCAACGGAATTGGTTCCTTCCAAGGACCAACTGCGGCACCTTTGGCACCAAGAATGATGCCACCTGCCGAGAAGCCACCAAAGTTTGGAGGATCTGACTTCAAGCGGTGGTACCAGAAGATGTTGTTCTACTTGACAACATTGGGCGTCGCCAACTTCCTCACGGAGAACGAGCCGCCCGCGCCAAGCGACCAAGAGACTAGGCTCGAAGTCATGGCGGACTATGAAGCTTGGAGAAAAGGGGATTATCTATGTAAAAACTTTATTTTAAGTGCATTAGATGATAGCCTCTATAATGTATACTCCAATGTAACCACATCTAAACAAATGTGGGAAAGCCTAGAGAAGAAATATAGCATAGACAATGCTGCAGGGACTGAACAGGTTGTAGCATCCAAGTTTATGGACTACAAGATGGTCGACTCTCGACCCATCATGGAGCAAGTCCAAGAGCTCCAAATGATCATCCACTCCTTAGTGGCTGAAGGGATGACCTTGCCCGATAAGTTCCTAAGGTGCACGATCATTGACAAGCTCCCTCCAAGTTGGAAGGACTTCAAGAGTTATCTCAAGCACAAGCGAAAGCAGATGACCCTTGAAGACTTGATCGTGAAGTTGCGCATTGAGGCCGACGTGCGCAAAAGTGATCAAAAGGCTAAGGGCTTCACCCCAAATGAAGCCAAAGCCAACCTGTTGGAGCGGGGCGGTCCCTCCAACAAACGCCCTCGCCCAAACCGTCCAAACGACAAAGGGAAGGGAAAGCAGCCTTCAAAGAAGTTTGAAGGCGACTGCTACAAATGTGGCAAACCGGGCCACTTTGCCAAAGACTGCCGCAGCAAGAAGAAGAAGCCGGCAGCCCACGTCGTTGAGAAGGAGTTCAAGGACTGGGATGAGAACGACCTCATTGCAGTGGTCACTGAAGAGGTTAACCTTGTTGATAACAAGGGAGGCTGGTACATCGACACCGGCGCTACTGCTCATGTTTGCTCCGACAGGAGCAAGTTTGCCTCCTACACTGCTGTTGAAGGGAGGAAGATCAACATGGGGAATCAAGCATCGTCAGAAGTCCTCGGCGTTGGCAACGTGATTCTCATGATGACGTCTGGCCTAACTATCACTTTGAAGGATGTGCTGCATGTCCCGGACATCCGCAAGAACCTAGTGTCAGGATCAATACTAGTTAATAAAGGGTTTAAACTTGTATTTGAGTCCGATAGGTTTGTCTTGTATAAGTTTGGAAAATCCATCGGAAAAGGTTATGTAACCGATGGGCTTTTCAAGCTTAGTGTAGCAACCGAAGCCATTGGCCAATAAGAATAAAGCATCTACTTCCTCTTATTTGATTGAGTCTTCAAATTTGTGGCATTGTAGATTGGGACATGTAAATTCAAAAGCCATTAAAAGATTAGTAAATTTAGATTTACTAAAGGCTAATGAATTGGATATCCAAGATAAATGTGAAATTTGTCTTGAAGCAAAAATGACTAAGTTGCCGTTTCACTCGGTTGAACGAAGCACAAAACCCCTTGAATTAATTCACACGGATGTATGTGATTTAAAGATGTTGCAAACTAGAGGTGGTAAAAAGTACTTTATCACTTTCATAGATGATTGCACAAGATATTGCTACATTTATCTTTTAAGAAGCAAAGATGAAGCAATAGAGGCGTTCAAAAATTATAAGAACGAAGTTGAGAATCAACTTGGTTGTAAAATCAAAATGATTCGAAGCGATAGAGGAGGCGAATATGTAGCCCCGTTTGAGGAGTTATGCAACGCAAGTGGTATAATTCATCAAACAACTGCTCCATATTCACCACAATCTAATGGTGTTGCAGAACGCAAGAATCGAACTCTAAAAGAGATGATGAATGCACTGCTACTCAGTTCAGGATTACCACATAACATGTGGGGGGAAGCTGTTTTGACAGCAAACTATATCTTGAATAAAATCCCTCTCAAAGGAAAAGATGTTACTCCTTATGAGTTGTGGAAGGGAAGGAAGCCATCCTACAAATACCTCAAAGTGTGGGGGTGTTTGGCAAAGGTGATGGTTCCTCCGCCCAAAGAAGTTACAATCGGACCTAAGACGGTTGATTGCATCTTCATTGGATATGCACTTAACAGTAGTGCATATCGATTTGTTGTTCACAAGTCTGAAATATCGACTATCACAGTAGGAACAACAATTGAGTCGAGGAATGCTGTATTTCTCGAAAATACCTTTCCTTGCAAAGATAAGGAAAAAGTATCAACCAATTCTGAGACAAGAATTGAAGAAGCCACTAGTTCTAAACAAGTGGAAGAAGAAGCCACTAGTTCTAAATCAACAGATGCGGAACCTGAATCGCGCAAGCGTGCAAGGCCCGATCCAAAAGATACAGTACTAAGACGTGGTAATAGAGTCAGAACACCAAAAACTTTTGGTCCTGACTACATTGCTTTCATGTTGGATGAAGAACCAACATCGATAAAAGTAGCCTTTGCTGGCCCAGACGGGCTGCATTGGAGAGAAGCTGTTCAAAGCGAAATTGATTCAATTTTGCTAAACCACACATGGGTGTTGGTTGATTTGCCCGAAGGTGCTAAACCTTTAGGATGCAAATGGGTTCTTAAAAGAAAGTTTAAGGCCGATGGAACAGTTGATAAGTATAAAGCCCGATTAGTAGTAAAGGGTTTTAAAAAAAAGAAGGACATGACTTCTTCGATACCTATTCACCTGTAACAAGGATTACATCTATCCGGGTGCTTCTCGCTATTGCTGCATTGCACAATCTCGAGATTCATCAAATGGATGTAAAGACCGCGTTTCTGAATGGTGAACTAGAAGACGAAATCTACATGGAACAACCCGAAGGGTTTGTAGTACCTGGACAAGAGAAAAAGGTATGCAAGCTCGTGAAATCCCTATATGGATTGAAACAAGCGCCATTGCAATGGCACTTGAAGTTTGATAATGTGATGTTATCAAATGGGTTTAAAATCAACGAGTGCGACAAATGTGTCTACATCAAGAGCACTAATAACGGTCATGTTATAGTGTGTCTCTACGTTGATGATATGTTAATCTTGGGTAGCAACACTCAAGTAATTAACGATACAAAGGCCATGTTAAAGAGAAACTTTGACATGAAAGACATGGGTCTAGCCGATGTAATTCTTGGAATGAAGATTCTAAGAACGAATGATGGAATCATCTTAACACAATCACATTATGTTGAGAAGATATTGAATAAATTCAAAGCCTATGATGGCGCGCCGGTTAAGACTCCAATTGAACTCGACGTTCACTTGAGCAAAAACAAAGGCGAGCCCGTTGCACAAGAAGAGTATGCACGGGTCATCGGGTGCATTATGTACTTGACTAATTGCACTCGACCTGACATTGCTTGTGCCGTGAACAAGTTAAGTCGTTACACGAGCAATCCAAGCAAAGAGCATTGGAGAGCTCTTGTGAGGGTTTTGAGATATTTAAAACACACTCAAAATCTTGGGCTACACTTCTCGAGATACCCCCCGGTGCTTGAAGGGTACTGTGATGCCAATTGGATATCCGATAATAGAGACTCACTTTCAACAAGTGGATATGTCTTTACTATTGGGGGTGGTGCTGTATCGTGGAAATCCACAAAACAGACCTGTATAGCCCGATCAACAATGGAATCGGAGTTCATTGCCTTGGATAAGGCTGGTGAGGAAGCCGAGTGGCTTAAGAACTTCCTTGAAGACATTCCATGTTGGTCTAAGCCAGTGCCACCAGTGCTGATTCACTGCGATAGCCAAGCGGCTATTGGAAGGGCAAACAATGGTTTCTATAACGGTAAGTCTCGACATATACGTCGACGACATAACACCGTGAGACATTTGATCACAACAGGGTGATTACAATTGACTATGTGAAGTCAATAGATAATCTAGCGGATCCGCTAACCAAAGGGTTAAACCGTGATCAAATGAATAAGTTGCTAGAGGGAATGGGTTTGAAATCCACAAACTAAAGAATTGTCATAGTGGTAACCCAACCATGATGACTGGAGATCCCAAGAACTTGGTTCAAAGGGACAACTAAGCTATGAGAGTTCATGGAAACACTCAAACTATATCTATTCCCTAGAGAGCAATAGAGTGTTGGAGAACTTGCCTCGTGGTAAAGGCTAAGTCTATGACTTTTAATGGTTCTTAAGGATCTCAAAGAGATGGAATTCTCAAAGAGACCAAGTATGGCAAGGTACTTGACTAAGAATCACCTACGTAAGTGCGAAGTGTGGTCGCTTCATAAAAAACGCACTTATGAATCCAAAGTGGTGTCCAAGACCGCAATGGACACAAAACGTGAGAACGGATGAGGTTGAGGTGTTTAAGTGTTAACACCATTGTCTCGGTGCACGCCGTGGGGGATTAGTTCAAAGCATCGCGCTACTAAGCCGCCTGTGTATCCGATGGTGTCGACTATGGAGGGTTCAAAGTCAACAACTACCTATCCTTATGCTTATATACCTCGCGAGGGTTGAGCTTGTGTCTGCATGCATATGCATTCGGCTATTTCCACTCATGTGGGGGATTGTAAAAATCATGGATTAAATATGCCCGGTCAATGGATTTTGACCAAATAATAAATGTGACGAGACATTTAATTTTGTGAAATTAAATGACATAGCGTCGATCTACATTTTACGTAGGTAAATGTAGTATATTCACTTTCTCAAATCCGATTTCCGGTGAGTGAGAAATAGTGGATTAAAGTTGGGCATAATTAGCTTTTAATTAAAGCTTGGAGATGGAGCTTAGGGAATAATTAACTAGTGTTAATTATCCCACATTGGAGGATTAACACATCTTTAATGTGTATAAATTAAGTGACTTTATGTTACTTAATAATTATAGTGGACCAAGATGGGTGAAAGAGCCCACACGCGCGCACACGCGCGCCGCCGCCGCCGCGCCGCCCGAGCCGAGCCCGTGCCCGTGCGTGCACGTGCTCGTGCTCGTGCTCGTGCTCGTGGTCGCGGCGCGGGCCGCGGGCCTCGGGCCTCGGCCGGGCCCGAGCCCGATTCCGAGCCCGATCTCGATCCGATCTCGATCTCGATCTCGATTTGATCTTGATCTTGGACTTGGATCTTGGCAATTGGTCTTTGGGTGGTCTTTGGGCTTGGTGCTTGGCCAAACTATTCTTTTGGACCACCGCCGAGTCAGCAATCCAAGTGGCTTGACACGTCGTCAAGCGAGGCACAGTCACGGTTGCCACGTGAGAAATCCACACGCTCCACACACGGATGGCACACTCCTGCCACACGTCTGTAACCGACGTCGGTTACGAATTGCCATGATGACAGCCATTCATGGCTGTTGACCCCTGCAGTGGACTGAGCCTATAAATAGGCCCATTCCATGCATCACTACACAATTCAAAAAGCATTCTGCATCATAAGCTCTCTCCCTCTCCCTGCATAGTCTTTCTGTCGAAGCTCTGCCCTCTCCTCCATCCCGTTCGCCGGAGCTCTGTTGATTGCGGTGCTGCATCAATAGAGACGTAGCCGTTTTACCTTTGGGGACGACACGCCAAACCGAAGAGCACTACCGGGGCGTATCTCGTCTTGCGGGAAGAGCCTCCTCGACTCGGCTAATCACACTGGTTTAGTAGTTTCGTTTATACGTTGTATTTTTAGTTCAGTTCTTCCTTTTCCTTTCTTTTGGTTGTATTACGCCCGGTAGTTATCTTTGTAATCCCAGAAACCAACAA